>NW_006791240.1:1880331-1907831 GCF_000442215.2 Lipotes vexillifer
AAAAAAAAAAAAAAAAAAAAAAAACTGCACATTAAATTGTACCTCTTACATTTTTGTTAACTATTTAAATTAACGTATAGCAATATACTGCGACCCCTTTACATCTATTACATCGCTTATCCTTAAAACTCAATGAGGGAAGCAGTATGATTTCACTCATTTATAGGGTTAAAAACTGAGACTCAAAGATGTTTCTAAACCACTCAGAAAACATGTGGCTAAGCTAGGATCCAAACCTAGGCAGCCCAACTTAAGCCGATGAACTACTTGTATTTTATCAACCAGTTATCTCTATTAACCATCAAGCTGCACATGCTTTCTTTTAAGTGTTATTTTTTGACTACTAAATTTAACTTCATAGTCACATTGATAGGAATCATTTGAATTGTGTGGGTAAGTAGTTAAACTAACACTAAATTTCAGTGTCAGTCTTAGTCCTTTTGCTCCATCATTGCTCCAATAAATAACTCCTCATTTTAACTAATCGGTCATTGATTTTACTTAATCCAACTCCATTAATAATATAAATACTGAAAATTCTTCCAAGATTTTAAAGGTGCTTTTTATAGTTTTTCAAACAATTTTTTGTTGAAAAACTGTTTCAATATGTAACATTCACATGATTAAAATATTTACACGATCTACATCCACCTTCGTTTCTACCAACGCCCCATTAGAAGCCACTGTTCTTGATTTCTTATTTCTTATAAATTCTACTAGACTTTCTCACTGCAAATATAAGTATTATATTCTCATATTTTCTTCTTTATACAAAAATAGCATCTAATACATACCCATCTATACTATCTTTATAATCTTTTAACAATACAGTTGTGATATCTATATATATAGTTATCTCATTGGTTTTGTTTATAACTGCATAGTACTCTATTTAATAAATGAACTAACTTATTAACTTATTAACAAATCCTCTATTAATAGAAACTTAAGATTTCTTGTAATATTTACTGTTATAAACAAAACAACAATGAATAACTCTGAATAGCCATCATTTCACATATGTGCAAGTGATGAACTACTGGGTTAAAAAGTATATGTATTCGTAATTTTGACAGACATTGATCAAAATTAATAAATTGCACTACACACAGGGTTATACTAATTTATGCTCCAGTTAGCAATGCGTGAGATGCTTGCTGTTCCCACAACCTTGCTAACAGAGATGGATGCTGAATTTTGATATTTCTATCCATCTAATGTGTGAAAAATGATGTCTTACTTTAGTTTTAGATTCTATTTCCCTTATTACAAGCAGAAATCAGATCTTTTCATATGTTTATGTGCCACGTGTAATTTCCCTCTACAAGCTGTTCATTTATATCCTTGCCTATTTTTCTACTGGGTTGTCTTATCAATTTCTAGGGAAAGCTATGAAAGTTATCATGTAAAATCCTTTTGATTTACTGTTTCTATATTAATTATGAAAATTATCATTTATTTTGCACATTCATATTTTTGCCCTTTCTTGAGTTGCTTAATGGTGATGTATCCATTTCTATCATGATTTTTAAAAATCAGATTTTTAAATGATTGTCTTCTAAATCATTAATTCCTACTTTCCTATTTATTATTTCCATTTATTCTGTTACTCTTTATCTTTTACATTTTAATTCTTTTTTTCTCTATTTCTTTTCTATTGGTCTACAGCTATGATAATCCTCTAAGCACTTCTTTAACTGTCTCCCACAGGTTTTCTGAAGTTGTTTTCTAAAAATTCTGCAATTTTAGTGTCCATTTCTCTTTGACACAAAAATTGTTTAATAGATTTTAAATGTCTAGGTAGAAGGAAATTCGGTTTCTGATTTTGTTCCTATTTTCTAATTTTACTGCATGTTAACAAGAGAATCTTGCCTGTTTTGTCTCTATGTTTTGGAATTTTTCTTTGATGCCTACTATACCGTGTCAAATTTTCATGCATGTTCCATGAGCACTTGAAGTTATATTCTTTATCAATATGGTACCAACTTCAAGCTATATTAATCAGATTTACCTTATTATTTAGACTACTCTCTCTTTTGCCTTTTTATGGACTGGGGTGAATTAAAATTTGTTTTAATGTTTTAAATTATTAGTGATTATTTCTCCTGTAATTTCTGTTTCATGAAAGTTTCAACTTTTAATATTATAAAGTATCTTTGTTTATATTGTTTACTGCTTTTTTGGCTTGAATTCTAATTTGTCCAATATTAAGATCGTGATTCCTGCTTTTTTTTCATTTGTATTTATGTAGTACAGTTTTACTCATCCTTTTATTTTCAGTACTTTTACATTTATTTTATAGCAGATATGTTTGGTGTTAGATATGTCACATTTTGTTATGCTTCCTGAATTTTATGGATTTTTTTAAAACTTCCATTACATGTATTGTTCTCAGTTTTAATCATACAGTTTTTTAATATTTTGTCAGCATTACAGTTTTAACTGCTTATCTTTGTAACTCTAAAGGAATAAGAAGTCCTCTATGTGTTTACGAAGTGTATTTCCCTACTCTGAGCAAGGATAAAATCAGCATATTTACTCAAATTTTCCTCTCTCTTAAGCCATCCAATTTTATTCAATAGGCCTGCATTTCTAATTTGTCAGCTTACATGGATATCCTTTGACTCTCTGAACTTTGTCTACTTGCCTCCTTTCCCTAGTCCTTTCTCAATTCATTATAATGGTAGCATTTCTACCTTATTAGGGCATACAAAAAGGGAATTCCAGCCTGTTACTCTAATTCAAACACTTGTCTTAGTCTTAGTTTTACTGTTAAATTAATTCAGTGTTCATCAGTAGTACTTGGCTGTAGTCTGTCCAGTCAATCCTAATTGGCTGAACTTAATCCCCCAGCAATTTTCTCAAGAATTATTCAGAAAAACAGTTCCTTATACGGTTAAAACTTGTTTGGCAGCACCCTTTTTATTTAAAGGATACTTTGGCTTCCATTTTCTTCACTTGAGTATGTACATTTTCTATATTGAAAGTTGTCATAGAGAAGTCTAAGGCCAGACAATTTTTTTCCTTTAATTTGTGCACTGCTGAAAAAAGAACTTTTTTTACTTATATTTAAATCCAATAGTATACTTTCATACTGACCATTTCAGGAAAATTTTTCCTGGTACACAGTATGCCCTTTTAATACTGATGGCAAAATCTATATTAGGGCCTCACTGAATTATAGCTTTAAATATTTGTTTAGTTACATTGTCTGCTTTTCTTATTTGGAAACTCCATTTATGCCATTTTTGGAATTTCTGTGCCTCTCTATCAATCATTTTCTCTTTAAGAAGTTGCATATAGGGTTAGAATCCTTTATTAATTATTCCCAGTCAATTTCCTTTACTTAACCAAAGTTAAATGAGTGATCATTATCTCTTCTTGTTAATGGTGCATATGCTCTCACTCACAGTATTCTATCACCTAGTACACTTATAGTTCCTCAGATGCACTTACTCTTTTCTACAATCCTGGTTTTGTTGAACTACTTCATATATATATATATATATATATATATATATATATATATAATATTTCTGTTCTGTCTTACTTAACCACTGATTTGGTACCAAAATGAAAATAATATCTACTCTTCTAAACTATTTAGCATGTTAGAGATGTTTTATCTGAATGTTGTGCAGTTTTCAACAGTGTTACCTATAAACTCTTGGTAAATCAAAATACCAAAAAAATTTAGCAATTCTAAAGTTCTGAGAGGAACCCCACCTATCATTACTAAATGGCAGTACTACTTTCCTGGGCTCATTTGTATAAAAAATGGATTTATACAAGACTATTCATGCACAGGACAACACAGTATGGAAAACACTCATTATATCAGCAGGTGATTTTTAAAAGCATCTAAATTCTGGACTTTGGGTGAAAAAAGAGATACTATAGGATCTTCAAATCACAATAAGCCTCAACGTTAGAAAACAATACAGACAGACATTAAATACTGACTTAGCAAGTGAGCAAAAGAGCAGCTTTCAGGGAGACCTCAATTTCCCTGTGTCAAGAAAGTTTTCTTTGAAATCATATCCCTATGTGTTTTATTTTATTTGATGAAATATTTTATTATATCCTTAAAAGAACATATTTTCTTTCCAGTAGGCCAACAGGAATAAACCATATTACTTAAATGTGATTTTGTTCTATAAACTACTATTAAAAAACCATTCTTTCATAAAATATTTTTACAACTTTTACCACAAGAAGTTATTATTTTCCATTGTAAGATCATTCCAGTCAAATTCATGTGTTACAAACCTAGTAGAAATACAGTTTCAGTAGATATTTCTACAATTCATTGTGAAAAAAATCAACTTACTTGTGACCTAAATGCTTCAGAAAGTATCCCAGAACCTTCAGAGCTTGAACCCAAATACTTTCACTTTTAGAGGCCAATAATTTGTAGATTACCCTAAAATATATAGAAATAAATATTCTGAGCACTTACGAATATTAAAAATACAAGCACTGTATACTTTACAAATAAACTATAAATATATAAAACATAAAAGACCTCTCAGGTTTTTAAATTCTTTGAAAAAGCTGGAAATAAGCACATTAATTTTCTTTAAATTTGGACTTCAAATACATCCTCAAAAGGACAGTGTGATTGGTTGTCCATAAGTATTTCCTCCTAGCACACTAAATAACACTTTCAATTTTAAGATCCATACTTAGTTAAGCCACATTTCCTCTTCTATTTGAGCTTCTCCTAACATTCGTACTCAATGACCTTTTTTCTTGGTTATGGCTAAACGGACCATGGGTACCTACCTGCCGAATTATTTTTCTTTTCTGAGAATTTGGAATGAGTTCTGAGAAACAATATCTAGTCTTTGTTGGGCTCTTGAATTAGGAAATGATTTAAAAGAGAAACTATAGGACAGCCTTGTTTTGTTCACAAAGGTGAGTCTATATACAGAAGGAATAAAGCAGCTATACAGGAAATCACAGAAGAAGCAACCTTGTTTCTTCATAGATTTCCAATTCTTGGTTCCTACCCTAATGTGTTTCTACAATAAACTAACACATGACCTAACTTACACAGTCACTTCAAATCCTATATAACAGCAGGGATATATTCATTATAATACTTATATGTACTTCAAAATTTTTATCTCATTTTTTTCAAAAAATAAAAACAAATATTTTTTCTATAAGGTAGAAGGGGGCAATAATAACCACATTCTTTTGCAACCAATTCTACAATTTAAGAAGATTCTCTGAGGGTGGCAGTGGTGACTCTATAAAATTAGAGTGTGCTTTATTCTATTAAATATCTGTAAAACTTAAAATGCCATTTTATATTTTGAAGTGAAGTAATATAGTCTGAACACAAAAACAGGTAAGAGAAGATGCAGTATGATTTTCCTGTCATTTCAGTGACATTAACAGAGGGGAACAAATAACTGAAAGTTAATGACATCTATTTTATGTTTAACAGTAACCTTAGACTTTAAAAAATAAAATAATGCATTGTTGATAATACTTTTTTAAAATTATACTACTGAAGAATACATTATGAGAAGAAGTAAATTCTACAGTGATTATTTCCTTCAGAAGACAGTTTTTTTGCAAAATCCTCAAGTTCTTAAATGAATATAAAGTTACATTGAAATATATTTTCAGAACTTTTAAGGACCAACAACAGTAATGAAAAAAAGACACATATGACAATAGAAAAATTATACACGTCAAAATAAGAAATATTCAGGAAATCATAACAAAGAACATTCAACAGCAAAAATAATCTTGAAAACCAAAGTAAAACCTCACAGCATAAAACTATGACTATACTCAGATATGTAATCAGAAACTCCCACAGAATTCCTATTCTCTAGGAATAACTGAGTTAAAGGAGTAAAAAGGTATAAGATCCACCTCAGATCAACATAAATTATGATTTAATATTTGAAATATGAAATCATCTAAGGCCATCAGACATCTGTGCTACACAGGATTTTTTTCACGACCAGACAAGTATTTCTTACAAAAACCAAGATAAAGTATGAATAGGAAATTTACTGACAAATCAGTTAATGACTGTTTACTTACAATATAATAATACAGGTGAATCCTAATTCATTTGCCCCAGCTTACTATATTCAGCCAGAAAATGATCTAAACTATGTGAAAAAAGAAATTATCTATTCTTTTCTCTAAAGATTTTCAGATATAAAAATATTACATTTTTTAATGTTCAGGTCAGTATCACCACAAGGTCTTCCTTAAGTCCAGTTAAAATATTATCAGAATTAAATTAAGTTCATTCTTTGTGTTCATTTCTTAGCATGCTTGAATTATAATTAATCAAAAATTTCCCCATACATAACTGTCACCCTTTAGTACGTATTTTCTAGGACACAGAATTTAAACTTTTATATCTAATAAGCCTATCTTTTTCCATATTCTAAACCAGAGCCAACATCCTCTACATCCTTTTTAAGTGGAAAAACTAAAGTAGCACATTTTCCATGTTTGTGATTGTTTTGAACACACTGGTAACAATGTGACATGTTTGGCTGGTGTCAACCATGAGCAACAAGGCCTTTGTACTTATTGTGCTCAATCAATCTTTTCATGTTATACAGGTAAGATACTATTTCAGTCCTCTAAAGAGCTTATCAAGTAGCACTCTCCCTTGCAAGATCATTATTTCCAGTGTGTCAAAGGAAAGCAGGATTCTATTTTTGCATTCCACCATATTAACCAATTGAAGGTTGGTATCATTCATAAGGGTAATGAGTATATTTTTAATTGATTTCTTAATTAATCAGTTAATACAATAAAAAATCAGGTACTAGGATCTAAGTTCAAGGATACTAAGTGTTCAATCTAAATATAATTTAAGGAGAATGAGTGTAATTGTTTGTATTATATTATTAGGTTGAACCATATGAAATTGCCTTTATTTGGTAAAGTCACTTAAGTTTCAGCAATTTCATACAGTTCAACCTCACAATAAAATATATTTGTAGTTGTTAATAATTAAATGTACAATCTTCTTATTTAAATAGATTAGCAACCCAATGGGTTGTAAACTCAAAGGTAAGAGTGGTGTCACAAGTTAGATATCCACATAGAAATAAAGTGATTGCTTCTCTGATTTGAAAAGAAAGTCCTTCAAGACTAGAAAGTTGTTATTTGCTGATATAAATGGCCAAGTAAAACAAGCACTAATAAAGTCCCTTGACATTTACTAATATATTATTTCCAAACTCTTTTTATAACCTGTGGAAGTTCACTGAGGTACACATGGCATAACCTAGATTTCTTATTTATTCAAATAACTCAGACTCCAGAAAAATAATAAGGGAGACTCCTTAAGGGGCTAGGTTTTAGGTTTAAGTTAATAAGAATACTAACCAAGAAACTATGTTTTACTTATCTACATAATTACTTTACAATCACCATAAGTAAAGTTAGTTTTCAAATTCTTTTGGTTTTGGCTTCTTGTTCCAAAATATTTCATCTCCATCATTCCCATCACACTGTCACTGTCCTAGCTCGTCATCTCTAACACTGATGAATAAAATAATCTCTCTACTGATCTTGCTACATCAGTTTTATCTATCTCCAACTCATTTTCCACACTGCTGATTGTAAATCTAGCAAAATGGAAATCTGAGCAAATCAGTTTTGTATTCAAAATTCTTTAGCTATCATCACCAATAAAATAAAATCTGAACTTCTTACCATTATATGGATCTTTCAAACCTGGCCACTATCTAGCTCTTGAGCCTAAACTCATAGACTTTTCTTGAACTCTCTTTTGTCGAAATATACTATGCTCTCTCATCTTCTTGCCAAAATATTTGCTCTTCCCACTACTTAAAATGTCTTTACTATAGCAACAACAATATAATTACTCTTCTTGAGACCCGAGACCCATTTTCTATACACTTCACCAGTTTCCTTGAGTATTAGAAGATTAATAACAGCTTTCTCCATCTATTCCCTTCTTATGTGTAAGATTCTGCTATATACACTCAAAAGTTAACTGAATAGGGATTATTCTGGGAAGCACAACTGTACTCAATTAAAGCCTACTAATAATACTAATATTATAATCATACCTTATTCCATTTCTTTGATCAAACGCTGGTATCATTGAGGCTGGGTGTTCTGACATTAAAGCCACTAGTAACTGTAACACATCATGAATATTTTCATCCTGCATAATAAGGATCAGCAATATTTATTTAGTTATAAATGTTTTCTAACGCATTGAATAAAATTATTAAAATAGAAGACCCAGACCATGTCCTACCTCATGCATTGTAAGCAGGTAATTTAATATACTCTGAAGTTCATCTTCCTTGACCCCTCGATCCTAATTTTTTAAAAAATTAATTAATTTAAATCTAAAATTAAAACTTTAATTAAAGACAGCCATCAAAATGATCACTTTAGAATAAAATATGGACAACTTAAAAGCAGTGATGCTTTAATTAAAATATCTAGATACTTCATAATTCATAGGCTATATTATTTCAAGGTAAATAAGTACATATTTAGAAAATTGTACCTATTCTTCTAAAGTTACTAATGTTTGACTGACTTTACTATAAAAAATTATTATATTTTGATCATCTAAATATATTAATATTACTATTTTCTAATCATGTATTCTTTTCGTAAAATAATGCAAATTACCATAAAACTTTACAATATTAATTGCTGTGCATTTTACCTTTATTTTCTATTTATCTTAATCTTTTAAAAATCCTAATGTGAAAAAATATATGTCTTCTCAAACAGGAACACAGATCATTTTCTAAAATGAAACCTTCATGCTCAATTTTTATGTGTATGTTCCTTGTCCATTTCTGTTACACCCCTTAGGATAGAGGACCTCAAAGAGTATTAGCACAAAGTGAAGTTCAAGAAAAGTTAATACTAAGATTTACAGAATATTGCAAGCAATTCATGAATTAAAGGTTATAAAACTAATTTTACAATAATGATTTAAACTCTGTCAAAACATTCTTTTCATGCAATATACTGCAATTTTGAATTACATGAAACTGTTTTACCTTTAATATAAGCTGTTTCAGGAAAAGTAACATAAATGCCCGTAGTGATATAATTTCTTTTTGTGATGGCCGGGGACCATCTAGAATAAAACAGAAAATAAAAAGAAAAAACAAACAATAAAACCCCTCATTATTATTACTTAATAATAAGCTTAATGCAATTATGTTGTGATATTATGGAATACTTTAAGTTATATTCATTATAATTACCATATTTCTTAGTATTAATTCTGTACAATTTCAATAACAGAGAATATAAATATTATTTTCAGATTTTTGGCAATTTCAAATTTTTTACTAAATGTTAGATTTATGGGAAAGAATTTTTAAAAATTATATTACTATTCATTGATAAATAAATAATATCAAGTCTTTACATGAATACATTTCCCTACTTTTATTAACTTAATAGGTTCTTTTCCCCCTCAAATCCAAGTTTTCCCAATATTTCTTCCACCTTCTTCTTACCTATGTTTAAAATCATTCTCCGTTTTCATCCGCACATTATAGAACAAACCATAGAAAAGTGACACTCTACGTAATTATTTGTTTTGAAGCTTTTTTCTTTCATGTCACTTACACAAAATACATATTATGATGACACTCAGTAAATGCTTATGAGTCAATAAATGAAAGTAAGCATGAACAGTTACAGTGTACGTATCATTTCCAATAGAAGAACTAAATTTCAAAGTAACTAAGTTCAAATATTTAATTACCAATAAAAATGAGAATATGCCATGATATATATATATAATATATAATATGCAGTAATGAAATTATACCTTTAAGAAACATAGTTAGAACCATGAAAGTCCTTAAACGTCAAGCCTTACTTGAAGCAACCAAGATTTGTATAGCTTCTGTATAAGTTTCAATCTATAATCCTTTTATGTATAAGTTATAGCATCTGCTTATTCACTCCACAAATATTTACATGTAGATTATTACACTTCAAAATAAATTAGCCCTTAAACAATCCATTTCATCTACTCTTGGGAAAGAAATCTCTTTCCCATTTCTACATTTGTTGCCCTACTCCTGTCAATAGTGTACAAAGTACTCTTTCCCTCCTTACCAAAACTTGCTACTATTTTTATTTTTTTAATATTTTCATTGTTAAATACAGTACACATACAGAAGATATACATTTACAACTTAATGAATTATTACAAAATGAACACCTGTATAACCACTTCTTAGGTCAAGAAACTGAACACTGACAGCAGCTTGGCAGAGAAACCTATCAACCCTTGGTGTATAGGTAAAGGAGCTGCGCAGAGTGGAGGGTGAGGTCCTGATTTATATCATATGCAGATTTCTGATTTCTGTTGTGTAAATAAATACTCCCTCCATGACTGATTTCAAGTTCACGCCATCTCATCAAATATCTAATAATTGGTGGTGGCACCAGCCTGCTCCAGCATACAATAAGGCCTCACCCAACTCAGCTCTCAGCTCTGCGCCACACCCCCCTTCCTGATCACATCCCCCACACCATCTCCTTAGAGAGAGCACCATTATTTCAGTAATAATTTCCTTACTTTTATATATAATTTGGCCACACTTAATGAAATTGGACAAGTATTATACTATCTTTGTGCATAAGTGTTTCTTATTGTTAGGATGAGGACAAAAGCTCTTTGTCATAGGATATTTTGTGAGGATTAAATGGATCAACATATGTAAAGGAATTAGAATAGTAACTGGTCCATTTTAATTGTAAGCACTCAGTACATTTACTACTGTCATATGTTGATCTTACACAATGTAAATAACAAAGGAGTAAAGCACAGTAAAAAATAATAAAGACTCAAAAAAAGGTATAATAAACATAAAATTGAAGATACGGTTATCTCTACACCTGGAAATGGGATAAATGTCTGACCAAGGATAGATATATACAGGCTTATGGTAATATTCTATTCTTAAGCTTGGTGATACTCATACGAGGTTCATTATATTTAAATATATAATACCACTTTGTGTTTATTATATACTCAGAATAAGTCTTTGATACACCTACAATATGAATCACCTATGCATATGCATGTGTAAGTTTGTGTTTGAGCAGACAAATAGAGGTGAAAAAAATATATGAGACTGGTAATACTGGCTCCTTGGGAAAGTATTAACTTTTTAATCACAAATGTTTACATTATTTCACGGGCTACCACGATCATGTACTACTATGAGATTTTTAATATAAATAAATGTTTTAACAGTGAATCATATATAAAAATTTCAGACACAGGGGTACGAGGGGAAGATGGCGGAAGAGTAAGATGTGGAGATCACCTTCCTCCCCACAGATACACCAGAAATACATCTACACGTGGAACAGCTCCTACAGAACACCTACGGAATGCTGGCAGAAGACCTCAGACCTCTCAAAAGGCAAGGAAATCCCCACGTACCTGGGTAGGGCAAAAGAAAAAAGAATAAACAGAGACAAAAGGATAGGGACGGGACCTGCACCAGTGGGAGAGAGCTGTGAAGGAGGAAAGGTTTCCACACACTAGGAAGCCCCTTCGCGGTCAGAGACTGCGGGTGGCGGAAGAGTAATGCTGCGGAGCCTCGGGGGGAGAGCACAGCAACAGGGGTGCGGGGGACAAAGCGGAGAGATTCCCACACAGAGGATCGATGCTGACCGGCACTAACCAGCCCGAGAGGCTTGTCTGCTCACATGCCAGGGCGGGCGGGGATGGGAGCTGAGGCTCGGGCTTCTGTCGTTGGTGGCGAGAACACAGCCTGCAGGTGGTTAGTGCACAACGGCTAGCTGGGAGGGAGTCCGGGGAAAAGTCTGGACCTGCCGAAGAGGCAAGAGACTTTTTCTTCCCTCTTTGTTTCCTGGAGCGCGAGGAGAGGGGATTAAGAGCGCTGCTTAAAGGAGCTCCAGAGACAGGCGCGAGCCGCGGCTAAAAGCACGGAACCCAGAGACGGGCATGAGACACTACGGCTGCTGCTGCCACCCCCAAGAAGCCTGTGTGTGAGCACAGGTCACTATCCACACCCCCCTTCCGGGGAGCCTGTGCAGCCCGCCACTGCCAGGGTCCCGGGATCCAGGGACAACTTGCCCGGGAGAACGGCGCGGCTCGGGCTGGTGCAACGTCATACCGGTCTCTGCCGCTGCAGACTCACCCTGCAGTCCATGCCCCACCCTCCCCTTGGACTGAGTGAGCCAGAGTCCCCGAATCAGCGGCTCCTTTAACCCCGTCCTGTCTGAACGAAGAACAGACGCCCTCCGGCGACCTACACGCAGAGATGGGGCCAAATCCAAATCTGAGCCCCTGTGAGCTGTGAGAACAAAGAAGAGAAAGGGAAATCTCTTCCAGCAGCCTCAGAAGCAGCAGGTTAAAGCTCCACAATCAACTGGATGTACCCTGCATCTGTAGAATACATGAATAGACAACGAATCATCCCAAATTGAGGAGGTGGACTTTGAGAGCAAGAATTATTTTTTCCCCTTTTCCTCTTTTTGTGGTGTGTAAGTGTATGCTTCTGTGTGAGATTTTGTCTGTATAGCTTTGCTTCCACCATTTGTCCTAGGGTTCTATCCGTCCGTTTTTTTTCTTGTCTTTTCTTTGTTTTTTTTCCTTAATAATTATTTTTATTTTAATAACTTTATTTTATCTTTTCTTTCTTTCCTCCCTCCCTCCCTCCCTTCTTCCTTCCTTCCTTCCTTTCTTTCTTTATTTCTACTTTTTCTCCCTTTTATTCTGAGCCATGTGGATGAAAGGCTCTTCGTGCTGCAGCCAGGAGTCAGTGCTGTGCCTCTGAGGTGGGAGCGCCAACTTCAGGACACTGGTCCACATGAGACCTCCCAGCTCCACATAATAATATCAAACGGCGAAAATCTCCCAGAGATCTCCATCTCTACAGCAGCACCCAGCTTCACTCACCGACCAGCAAGCTACAGTGCTGGACACCCTTTGCCAAACAACTAGCAAGACAGGAACGCAACCCCACACATTAGCAGAGAGACTGCCTAAAATCATAATAAGTCCACAGACACCCCAAAACACACCACCAGACGTGGACCTGCCCACCAGAAATACAAGATCCAGCCTCAACCACCAGAACACAGGCACTAGTCCCCTCCACCAGGAAGCCTAAACAACCCACTGAACCAACTTTAGCCACTGGGGAAAGACACCAAAAACAACGGGAACTACGAACCTGCAGCCTGCAAAAAGGAGACCCCAAACACAGTAAGATAAGCAAAATGAGAAGACAGAAAAACACACAGCAGATGAAGGAGCAAGATAAAAACCCACAAGACATAACAAATGAATAGGAAATAGGCAATCTACCTGAAAAAGAATTCAGAATGATAGTAAAGACGATCCAAAATCTTGGAAATAGAATAGACAAAATGCAAGAAACATTTAACAAGGACCTAGAAGAAATAAAGATGAAACAGACAATGATGAACAACACAATAAATGAAATGAAAAATACTCTAGATGGGATCAATACCAGAATAACTGAGGCAGAAGAACAGATAAGTGACCTGGAAGATAAAATAGTGGAAATAACTACTGCAGAGCAGAATAAAGAAAAAAGAATGAAGAGAACTGAGGACAGTCTCAGAGACCTCTGGGACAACAATAAATGCACCAACATTCGAATTATAGGGGTTCCAGAAGAAGAAGAGAAAAAGAAAGGAACTGAGAAAATATTTGAAGAAATTATAGTTGAAAACTTCCCTAATATGGGAAAGGAAATAGCTAATCCAGTCCATGAAGCAGAGAGTCCCATACAGGATAAATCCAAGGAGAAATACGCCAAGACACATATTAATCAAACTGTCACAAATTAAATACAAAGAAAACATATTAAAAGCAGCAAGGGAAAAACAACAAATAACACACAAGGGAATACCCATAAGGTTAACAGCTAATCTTTCAGCAGAAACTCTGCAAGCCAGAAGGGACTGGCAGGACAAATTTAAAGTGATGAAGGAGAAAAACCTGCAACCAAGATTACTCTACCCAGCAAGGATCTCATTCAGATTTGATGGAGAAATTACAACCTTTACAGACAAGCAAAAGCTGAGCGAGTTCAGCACCACCAAACCAGCTTTACAACAACTGCTAAAGGAACTTCTCTAGGCAAGAAACACAAGAGAAGGAAAAGACCTACAATAACGAACTCAAAACAGTTAAGAAAATGGGAATAGGAACATGTATATCGATAATTACCTTAAATGTAAATGGACTAAATGCTCCCACCAAAAGACACAGGCTGGCTGAATGCATACAAAAACAAGACCCTTATATATGCTGTCTGCAAGAGACCCACTTCAGACCTAGAGACACATACAGACTGAAAGTACGGGGATGGAAAAAGGTATTCCATGCAAATGGAAACCAAAAGAAAGCTGGAGTAGCAATTCTTGTATCAGACAAAATAGTCTTTAAAATAAAGACTATTAGAAGAGACAAAGAAGGACACTACATAATGATCGAGGGATCGATCCAAGAAGAAGATCTAACAATTGTAAATATTTATGCACCCAACATAGGAGCACCTCAATACATAAGGCAAATACTAACAGCCATAAAAGGGGAAATCGACAGTAACACATTCATAGTAGGGGACTTCAACACCCCACTTTCACCAATGGACAGATCATCCAAAATGAAAATAAATAAGGAAACACAAGCTTTAAATGATACATTAAACAAGATGGACTTAATTGATATTTATAGGACATTCCAACCAAAAACAACAGAATACACATTTTTCTCAAGTGCTCATGGAACATTCTCCAGGATACATATCTTGGGTCACAAATCTAGCCTTAGTAAATTTAAGAAAATTGAAATTGTATCAAGTATCTTTTCCGACCACAACACTATGAGACTAGATATCAATTATAGGAAAATATCTGTAAAAAATACAAACACATGAAGGCTAAACAATACACTACTTAGTAACGAAGTGAACACTGAAGAAATCAAAGAGGAAATCAAAAAATACCTGGAAACAAATGACAATGGAGACACGACGGCCCAAAACCTATGGGATGCAGCAAAAGCAGTTCTAAGAGGGAGGTTTATAGCAATACAATCCTACCTTAAGAAAACGGAAACATCCTGAATAAACAACCTAATCTTGCACCTAAAGCAATTAGAGAAAGAAGAAGAAAAAAAAAAAACAACCCAAAGTTAGCAGAAGGAAGGAAATCATAAAAATCAGATCAGAAATAAATGAAAAAGAAATGAAGGAAACAATAGCATAGATCAATAAAACTAAAAGCTGGTTCTTTCAGAATATAAAGAAAATCGATAAACCATTACCCAGACTCATCAATAAAAAAATGGAAAAGACTCAAATCAATAGAATTAGAAATGAAAAAGGAGAAATAACAACTGACACTTCAGAAATACAAAAGATCATGAGAGATTACTACAAGCAACTCTATACCAATAAAAGGGACATCCTGGAAGAAATGGACAAATTCTTAGAAATGCACAACCTGCCAAGCCTGAATCAGGAAGAAACAGAAAATATGAACAGACCAATCACAAGCACCAAAATTGAAACTCTGATTCAAAATCTTCCAACAAAAGCCCAGGACCAGATGGCTTCACAGCCAAATTCTATCAAACATTTAGAGAAGAGCTAACACCTATCCTTCTCAAACTCTTCCAAAATATAGCAGAGGGAAGAACACTCCCAAACTCATTCTACGAGCCCACCATCACCCTGATACCAAAACCAGACAAAGATGTCACAAAGAAAGAAAACTACAGGCCAATATCACTGATGAACATAGATGCAAAAATCCTCAACAAAATACTAGCAAACAAAATCCAACCGCACATTACAAGGATCATACACCATGATCAAGTGGGGTTTATTCCAGGAATGGAACGATTCTTCAATATAGTCAAATCAATCAACGTGATACACCATATTAACAAACTGAAGGAGAAAAACGATATGATCATCTCAGTCGATGCAGAGAAAGCTTTCGACAAAATTCAGCACCCATTTATGATAAAAACCCTGCAGAAAGTAGGTGTAGAGGGAACTTTCGTCAACATAATAAAGGGCATATATGACAAACCCACAGCCAACATTGTCCTCAATTGTGAAAAACTGAAAGCATTTCCACTAAGATCAGGAACAACACAAGGTTGCCCACTCTCACCACTCTTATTCAACATAGTTTTGGAAGTTTTAGCCACAGCAATCAGAGAAGAAAAGGAAATAAAAGGAATCCAAATCAGAAAAGAAGTAAAGCTGTCACTCTTTGCAGATGACATGATACTATACATAGAGAATCCTAAAGATGCTACCAGAAAACTACTAGAGCTAATCAATGAATTTGGTAAAGTCGCAGTATACAAAATGAATGCACAGAAATCTCTGGTATTCCTATACACTAATGATGAAAAATCTGAAAGTGAAATCAAGAAAACACTCCCATTTACCATTGCAACAAAAAGAATGAAATATCTAGGAATAAACCTACCTAAGGAGACAAAAGACCTGTACGCAGAAAATTATAAGACACTGATGAAAGAAATTAAAGATGATACAAATAGATGGAGAGATATACCATGTTCTTGGATTGGAAGAATCAACATTGTGCAAATGACTCTACTTCCCAAAGCAATCTATAGATTCAATGCAATCCCTATCAAACTACCACTGGCATTTTTCACAGAACTAGAACAAAAAGTTTCACAATTTGTATGGAAACACAAAAGACCCCAAATAGCCAAAGCAATCTTGAGGATGAAAAATGGAGCTGGAGGAATCAGGCTCTCTGACTTCAGACTATACTACAAAGCTACAGTAATCAAGACAGTATGGTACTGGCACAAAAACAGAAAGATAGATCAATGGAATAGGATAGAAAGCCCAGAGATAAACCCATGCACATATGGTCACCTTATCTTTGATAAAGGTGGCAGGAATATACAGTGGAGAAAGGACAGCCTCTTCAATAAGTGGTGCTGGGAAAATTGGACAGGTACATGTAAAAGTATGAGATTAGATCACTCCCTAACACCATACACAAAAATAAGCTCAAAATGGATTAAAGACCTAAATGTAAGGCCAGAAACTATCAAACTCTTAGAGGAAAACATAGGCAGAACACTCTATGACATAAATCACAGCAAGATCCTTCTTGACCCATCTCCTAGAGTAATGGAGATAAAAACAAAAATAAACAAATGGGACCTAATGAAACTTCAAAGCTTTTGCACAGCAAAGGAAACCATAAACAAGACCAAAAGACAGCCCTCAGAATGGGAGAAAATATTTGCAAATGAATCAACTGACAAAGCATTAATCTCCAAAATTTACAAGCCGCTCATGCAGCTCAGTAACCAAAAAACAAACAACCCAATCCAAAAATGGGCAGAAGACCTAAATAGACATTTCTCCAAAGAAGATATACAGACTGCCAACAAACACATGAAAGAATGCTCAACATCATTAATCATTAGAAAAATGCAAATCAAAACTACAATGAGATACCAGCTCACACCAGTCAGAATGGCCATCATCAAAAAATCTAGAAACAATAAATGCTGGAGAGGGTGTGGAGAAAAGGGAACACTCTTGCACCGCTGGTGGGAATGTGAATTGGTACAGCTACGATGGAGAACAGTATGGAGGTTCATTAAAAAACTACAAATAGAACTACCATATGACCCAGCAATGCCACTACCGGGCATATACCCTGAGAAAACCATAATTCCAAAAGAGTCATGTACCAAAATGTTCATTGCAGCCCTATTTACAATAGCCCAGAGATGGAAACAACCTAAGTGTCCATCATCGGATGAAAGGATAAAGAAGATGTGGCACATATATACAATGGAATATTACTCAGGCATAAAAAGAAACGAAATTGAGCTATTTGTAATGAGGTGGGTGGACCTAGAGTCTGTCATACAGAGTGAAGTAAGTCAGAAAGAGAAAGAAATACCGTATGCTAACACATATATATGGAATTTAAGAAAAAAAAGTGTCATGAAGAACCTAGGGGTAATACAGAATAAAGACAGAGACCTACTAGAGAATGGACTTAAGGATATGGGGAGGGGGAAGGGTAAGCTGTGACAAAGCGAGAGAGTGGCATGGACATATATACACTACTAAATGTAAAATAGCTAGTGGGAAGCAGCCACATAGTACAGGGAGATCAGCTCGGTGCTTTGTGACCACCTAGTTGGGTGGGATAGGGAGGGAGGGAGGGAGGGAGATGGAAGAGGGAAGACATATGTATATGTATAACTGATTCACTTTGTTATAAAGCAGAAACTAACACACCATTGTAAAGTAATTATACTGCAATAAAGATGTTAAAAAAAAAAAGAAAATTTCAGAGACAAATGTGTGAAATCACAGTCAAAGGAAAAAGATTCTACTTCTCAAGGTTACTGCACACATGCATAATACTTCTATGAAAAGCTAGTGTAGTACATATTGTCTTTAAAATGTTCTTAAAGCATTATTTAGCTCAAATTAGTATTGAAAAAACTGTAATATAGAAAACTATGTGTTTCAAAACCTCGCATTCCACTAAATAACAAAATTAATTTTAGATAGATTGAAAAGTTAAATTAAAAAGATTAAAGAGAACAGGGGCTTCCCTGGTGGCACAGTGCTTGGGAGTCCGCCTGCCGATGCAGGGGACACGGGTTCGTGCCCTGGTCCGGGAAGATCCCACGTGCCGTGGAGCGGCTGGGCCCATGAGCCATGGCCCGCTGAGCCTGTGCATCCGGAGCCTGTGCTCCGCAACGGGAGAGGCCATAACAGTGAGAGGCCCAGGTACCACAAAAAAAAAAAAAAAAAAAAGATTAAAGAGAACAAATTAATAAAAAGATAGATTAAAAAGAATAAATTAAACCATAAAGAAAACGAGATTATATGTCAGGGGCATGTAATGTACAACATGGTTACTACAGAGAATAATTCTGTATTGCATATTTGAAAGTTGCTAAGAGACTAAATTTTTAAAGTTCTTATCACAAGAATAAAAAGAAAAAAAATTTAACTATGTACAGTGACAGACTGAATTATTGTGGTGGTCATTTCTCAATGTATACAAATATCAAATCATTACATTATACATCCGAAACTAATATGTTAATTATCAAGTATACCTCAATTAAAAATTTTTTTTAACTTTTTATAAGAGTGTACAATTCAATGAAAAGAAAAAAAGAAATACTCTTCCACTTTCTTGTCACTTTTTAAAAAATTATATTTATTTTTTTTCTTCCCTCCCCTCTCCTTGAGATAGCCAGAGCCAGTGGGACCCAAGGGCACAGGGACCTGCGGAAGCAGCAGAGGCCAAGGAGACACAAGGGGCTGGAAAGGGCCAAGGAGGCAACTAAGTCTGGCAGGATCTTCACGGTCAGGGTGAAGAGACAACAGAGGCCAGTAGTTTGGTCAGTGGTAAAGAAACAATAGGGCCCAAGGAGGTGAAAAGGACCATTTTATGTCAGAACCGAAGATGGTCAGAGCCAACTGGCAATGTCAAAGCTTCGAAGGTGATGGTGCACGGGTAAGAATGTGGGTTTCATAAAGTAGAATAAGTAAATATATTAAAAAATATTAAAGATAATGGGAGCCAGATTTCTCAATATTGAAGGAAGAAAGGTAAATATAATCAATTTGAGGCTAGACTGACCCATGTGGTTTTGGATTGGGATTGAATATACTTGTGTGAACTCATGGTTATTAATACAGATAGATCAGTTTAGACGTATGCATATACATATATATGTATTTGCATTTAAGCTTATATTTCCTAGATCTGTCCAACAAGAATGCCTAGAAGCAATGATACCCAAAGAGCAATAAACACAATAAGCACACCTATCACCCAGATCTTGGTTTCTTAAAACCATATCTACAAAACAAACCAGGGATTCTGAGATAAGGAAAATAAAAGATGAACCAAAAATATCCTACACCAGAAAGCAAGGAAGTACAAAACAATTATTGACGTTTGTCATAAAGACCCAAGACTCATGTGAAGGGGCTCCTATTGGCCAAATCTGGTACAATTTGAACATCAGAATAAATAAGGATACAACTCAGGGGATAGCTTCTACACTAAATCCATGCAGCCACTGTTTTTACTTTAAGTTTCACTGGAACAAACCACAGCCATTCACTTATGTACTGTCTGTGGCTGTTTTTGCAATACAGTGCAGAGATGACCACTTGTAGTAGAGATCTATGGCTCCCTAAGCCTAAAATATTTACTGCCTGGCCCTTCGCAGAGAAAGTGTGCCAACTGTTGATGTAACACCAAATTAAACAGGAATCCATGAAATTTACACTGACACTAAGAAATGAACAAATAAATGAGTAAATGGAGGAGAAAAACAACTTCTTTTTTACCGCAGAATTCAAACTAATAAATATCTCAGAAAATGTCGCCATTTGGCAGCCATCACAGTAAAGATCAATTCTGACAAGAGTCAATGAACTGAAACCAGTGGGCAAAAGTTTGTTGAAGAACAGGATGTTTATATAGTCTCAATGTATTTCTCCACCAGATACTTAAGATTACAGAGGAGAAAGTGGAATTTTACAGTGAAGAACCCTGGCAGACACCAAAAGTTAACATCACTAGTAAAATAATAAGACAACTCAACATCATGTGCCTCTTGTAATGATAACATTGAGACAGAATTGTTATGGCTTCTGTGTGATTCCTTCTAAAAATGAAAAACCTAAATCATCACGAGCAAATATCAAATAAATGCAGATTAAAGGACATTCTAAAAATTGTCTGTATTCTTCAAAAATGTCAAGGCCATGGAAGACAAGGAAATACTAAAATAACTATTCTAATCGAAGAATATTACGGTGACAAGGCAACCAAATGTCATGCATGATCCTCGACTGTGATTCAGAGAAAGAAGAAAGACTTTTTTTTCTAGAATGGATATTATTGGGATAATGGGTTAAATTTGAATGGGAGCTTTGTATGAGATGATAGTATTGTATTAATGTTAATTACCTGATTTTAATGGTTGCTCTTCATTAACTCAAGAGAGTGCCCTTACCTTTTAGGAAATAAATATTAACGTATTTAGGAGAAATAGGGCATCATACCTATAATTTATTCTCAATTTATTCAGAAAAAAATGCATGTTTATATACATGTTTATATTTACACAGAAATAAAATGGTAAAGTCTAAGTGTTAAGATATAAAATACTGGGAAATACGGTGGGGGTATATAAGAATTCTTTCTACAATTCTTGCAACTTTTCTGTAAATTAGAAATTAATTTTTTTTTTTTTTTTTTTTTTTTTTTGGCGGTTCGCGGGCCTCTCACTGCTGTGGCCTCTCGCGTTGAGGAGCGCAGGCTCCGGACGCGCAGGCTCTGCGGCCATGGCTCACGGGCCCAACCTCTCCACGGCACGTGGGATCTTCCCGGACCAGGGCACGAACCCGTGTCCCCTGCATCGGCAGGCGGACTCTCAACCACTCTGCCACCAGGGAAGCCCAGAAATTAATTTTTTGAAGCAGAAATAAATATTTGTGAACGTATGATTTGTCTAGAGTAGAGAAAACTCTATCAGAGTGTAATCATAAAAACTAGGGCTCTGAGTCAGGCAGACATGATTCAAATTTTAGTTCTGTTACTTTGTACCAACTTTCAGTTTCCTAAAATGCAAAATGGGAGTGATATTAGCAATGTAGTTATATATATATAGCCCTATGTGTATGTGTAAATATGTATATATCTATATATATTACACGTAAATGATTAAACAAAATTAACATGCAGGGTGCTTAGCATAGATTCTAACTCATGTTAAGTATTCAGTTAATTTTAGGCATTCTTAAGTCTAAAAGCAATGGGAAAAAAACATAAATGACAGAATATAAACCCGAGTGTAAATAACACAATTTTAAAAGCCCATCAGTAAAATGAAAGACAATGTAAGCTAATAAATGAATATTAGAACAGTAAAATGTTATTTTACCCTATCAAAAAGATTTTTATAAAATGGTAATTGCTATTATGAGTATTCCGAGAAAATAGCACACTAACATACCACTGGTGAAATTGTAAGCTAGTACAATACTTCTGAAAAAATTCACAATATTTATCAGGATACCCTTTCTCAGTAACTGTAAACAAATCAAAGATGGAGGGGAATAAGTATATACAAAGAAATAGATCACTGCATTATTCATAGGATCAAAACTTTGGAAACACGTAAGTGGTGTATCCTCTTAGATTACTATGTAGATCTAAGAAAAAGAAAAGAAAATCTGAATTCTGTAAAAGAGTTAATATATTTCACATATTTATGCAATGAGAAATAGTGGAAGATCACATACCCAACTTGTAACAGTGATTACTCCTGGGGTTTGGGTTATGAACAATTTTTTTCTTCTATATTATATTATTTTCTATAATGAGCATGTATTTTTTATATAATTAGGAAAATCGGCAATATTTTTAAAACAACACAATGCACTGAAAAATTAAATTAGTTTCTACTTTACTTAGAACAAAGAATGAAGTTTGGGGAAAAAATACAAAGGAAGGCAACAATCTCAAAATGTTTAAATGACTATTAGAACACACTGGCCATGAGCAATATCATTCATCTGTTTTTAATATTATGATTATATCACAACAACCATATAGGCTGAAAGGTACAATATTATTTATTTTCACCTGTCTTTATTCCAAAAACTTAATACGAAAGCTATAAGCTTCTTCTTTATCACAAAAAATTCTCAATATACCAGTCTACCACACAAGAAAGACAATAGCTCAGTGTTAATTTCATAACCATGCACATCTGTTCACTACAATAGTACTTAGGATATAGAACAATCATAGTACAGACAACGTAGAAGCACTGTACTTACCTAAACCTTTGGGTGCAATGCCACTACTGTCGGCAGGATTAATAACCCAGTAGTAATATTTTAGTGTATGCATTAGCTGTAATACTGTTCCTACTCTGCGTATGGTGGTGTAAATGGTAGCGGTTCCAATAAATTCAGCAGACAAATAAGTGTATAGGGAAAGCTGAACCTAGTACAGAATATTAACAAAGCATTAAAATAAATTTAAAATGCCTCAAGTGTTTATATTATAAATATACATTCTATTCTAATTTAAACGTAAATCATTAAAGGCCGAGAAAGAATCATTTATTACGAGGTGAAATATAACTATTTATTAAGTGTTATTTATATTATAAAAAGAAAATAATCTGGAATCAACACATTATAATAAAATTTTACTAAAGGTAATCTAATAGCTATTAATAATAAATTAATTTTAAATGATTCAATAATTCCATTGAACTTATCCAATAGGAAGATTAAATTATTTAAAAGGCCAACTAGACTAAAGCCCTTAATCAAAGTACACTGCAGCAGTTCAAAGGAACAGAACCTGACATCAGCCAGCTATATCATATTTGGAAAAAAATATATATTGTTGTCACAGATCCTAAAAGTTCATGTAATTTCAAATTTTCTTACCTATTGCCACATTATCAGAATCTAGCATGTAAATATACAGATGACAAGTTTAAACACCATGTTTAAAGAGTGAACAAACTTCAGGTTTGCGTTTTAGCACAATAATTAAAATGACAAACCATAATAAAAATTAGAACTTCAAAGTTATGTGGGAGATTTGAAAATTATAAAATGCAGCTCAAATTCATGAAAATGTCCCTCATTATTGATTTCTACTAGAATATAAGGAGGCTAAATTTAGGTATGCAAAATAATAAAAATTTTATGTTTATATCTAAAAAAAATTTATGTATAAATTTCTTTTAAAAAATATTTTTACATATCATGATAAAAACTCTATGCTCACAATACAAGGAATTTTCCAGTCACAGTGATGACAAATATCATGATATAGTTAGTTACCTGCTATTTTTTCTTTTCCTAGTCTTAATAATCAGTGTACCAGATTCTCTTTCTTGGAAAGGTATGAATCACATCTAATGACTTCAGAATGCAGCCATTATATCAAGTCTAATTTTTTTATCTTTTTCGTGTTGATTTTCAAGAGTTCCTTGTACATTCTGAATGTTATTAATTGCTATTTTCTCCAAGTTTTTATTTTGAAAATTTTCAAACAAAAAAGTTATGTAACTATGATAATAGATTTACCAACTGTTAATATTTTTCCACATCTGCTCTATTTCTATTATATTATAGATACAGATGTATAAATATATTTTGACTAACGTTTGAAAGGAAGTTGCTGACATTCAGACACTTCACCACCAACTACTTCAATGTAAATCTCCTAAGAATAAGGACATTCTCCTACGTAGAGCATAATACAATTCCTCCACTCAGTAAATTTAACATTTATGCAATACTAATATCTAATTTGTGGTTCATATTCAATATTTTCCTCTTGCCTCAATAATTTTTGACATTGTAAAAAAACCTCCTAATCTATCATCTATTTATTGACATTGTCCCTGAAGATCATTTAACAAAATCTTTAATTTTGATATCATCAAATGCACTAATTTTCCCCCTAAAAAGAGAGGTTTTGAAGGTCTTACTTATGAACTTTTGGGCTGTCCCCAAACTGCAAAGATATCTTTCAACGATTTCTCCTATTAGCTTTATAGTTTACCTCTCAAATTTAGGTCTTAAATCTAAGTGGGTTTCACCTTTTTATAGGGTAAGAAGTACAGCTTCAACATTTTTTAAGCAACAATTACTATTATTTAGTTCCAGAACTTGCTCATCACCCCATAAGAAAAAAATTTTTAACTATAGTTTTATTTATTTTAATATTTACATATTTACTGTTTTGATTTCTAAAACTACCTAATATAACTGCTTCAAACTGACTGTAAAATAAACTGAAAAATCCAAATGCTTTCTACTGGATAGTTTAGATCCAATAACTGTAATTTATATTTATAATTTATAACATTACACTAAAATAAAATGAATGAGATTAAAATGTATACCTTTGCAGGTATATGTATCCAGATGGCTGGGTTGAATAAAATGTGATCACAAAGCTGCTTCAGCAAAGGTGCTCCATGAGATAAACCATCAAGGTATTTTGCAAAGGATAAAAATTGCTCCAGGACAGCTCTAGTGATATGAACTCTTGATGACTAAAGAAAGAAAGCAGAAATTCAAGCTGAAAATATACAGATATAACTTTTTATACTTTCCTTGCTATTCAAAATTTAATTATATTTAGAAACCTAAGATTTTAAGATAATTCTCTAAATGATAGTTTGTTATTTGTGGCCCATTCTAGGACAACTATAGATAAATAATAGCTCAGGTTGAACAATGCCACTCTCAACTCAAGCTAAAGAAATAAAATAAGTTATGGATAAGAATGGTTTCATTCCATTTGTTTAGAAATTGACTAACAAGAAAAGATCTTAGAAAATTAAAATGGAGTAGAATTACTATCATGATAATACACACACACACACACACACACACACACACACACACACACACGCAAAGACATTGGGAAAGAGAAGTGCTTTCACTAGCTCCAAACGAAAGTGAAAATAAATTGAGCCTACCATTCCAATGAATCATTTCTTCCAAAAGATAAAAATGAGTTGCACATTGACAAATGCAATGCATCCTGCTTAACATAAAACATTCCCAACCTTTCAAATCTATAGTACCTGAAAAAGAGGATCTCACTTCCCTGGAAATACTGTCCTCCTTTGGCTTTCATGACCCTCAGACTCTTCAGTGTCTTTTGCTTAAAAGATGGAAACTGCTGAAGATGATTTCTTTGGTCTTCTCTTCATAAATACATTCTTCCTAGATGATATTTTATGCTTCCACGGCTTAATATAACATTATCTCTAGGCTGAGTACTCTCATCTAGAATTTTCAAGTGTCATCACAGTATGTAACCTATCATCAATGGTATTTAGATAAACAACAAACCTTCCAAAATTCAAACCAAACCTTCAAGCTGCGCTGTCCAATACAGTAGCCACTAGCCATAGGTGTCTACTGAGCCTTTGACATGTGGCTAGACCTAAATGATAGGTGCTGTAAGTATGTATGCACTGGATTTTGAAGATTTAGAATGAAAAAACAATACAAAATAACTATTATTTTTGTTGTTTTTGTTGAGTCTATGTTGCAGTGATAATATTTTGGATATACCAGTTTAAAAAATATATATTATTAAAATTAATTACACCTGTTGCTTCTTACCAGAAAATTTTAAATAGCATATGAGGCTTGCATTATATTTTAATTGGACATGTTACACTAGAGTATAATCTCAGATGAAAATATTACAGAGAAAATGCTCTTCATAAAAACTAGTAATTCAAACTCAAATATCAAAAAATATATCTTCCTATGCAAATCGTTTTTTTTCGTCGGCTATGATACTTTTTATAGTATCACCATCCTCCCTAAAGTAAAGAATCCCCTACACTCAACCCTAAAGCACAGGTCACATCACATCTTTATCTCTATGATCCACTGATTGAATCCAAATATCAGTATAGGATAATTAAGATCTAAAAGGGACTAAATTCTCTTACCAATTTTACTTCCCATACGATTTGCTTACATTCATCATGCTCTTAAAAAGGGCAACTCAATAAATTTGACCTAAACATGCCATGCATTTTTTTCATACTTCTACTTATGTAGGAGTAACAAACTCAAATGACTACAATATGCAGGAATTTAACAATAATGTATGAATTAGGATAGGAGACAATAAAGAGTAGTGAGGACTGCTTAAGGTACCTAAATGAAATAAAATTAAAGAACTTTTCACTGAGTTAAACAAAGTATTTCTTTGGGCCAATTTCTCACGCACGCCAGACTGCTTCACCTGCTTTCTCTATCATGCTCCTTTAACTTGTAAAACCCTTGCATCCATTGCATTTCCCTTAAAGGTACAGCTCAATGCTTTTCATTTAGCCATTCAGAAAATATGCATGTTGAGCACTTATTGTTTGCCAGGTACTCTCCTTGGTACTGTGGAAAGAGTAGTTAAGAAAACTGAAAAAAAAAAAAAAAAAACCTGCCCACATAGACTTACATTCTAAGAGAAGACAAGGACATACAATAAATAAACTAAAAAGGTAAAATATGTAACATGTTAAATATAACAAGCGTATGAAAAGAACATGAAGTGAATAGAAAATTTGTAGAAGGGAGGTTAAAAGAGGTTTTACTGAGAAGGTGGCATTTAAACTAGTTTGAATCAGGCTCGCAATTATTTTGTATTAGTAGGCTATGTGTTTGACAAAACATCAGGAGTGAGTACATCAGCAATAGTCCAACAAAATTCAAACCAAGCCTTACAGCATAACTTTACATGAAAATTTCATAAGATGGAGGAAATGATCCTAACAAATAACTGTTATTACAAGGGGGGAGGAGGACAAAGACAAATAAATATTTGAGTTAAAATAAAGCAGATTG
>NW_006791240.1:1909206-1914413 GCF_000442215.2 Lipotes vexillifer
TATATATATATATATATATATATATATATATATATATATATAAAACATGCATTATATATTAAGTAAATTGTGGGAAATTATGTCAATTAGTTAGAGGTATATCATAAAGTAGTATGCACTTTGCTCCTCCCAGGACACCAAGATTGAGCTCCAAATAGCCTAATCCAATGTGAATCACTTTTGTGTGTGTGGTGTTGTTGTTTGGCAGGGGCAGACAATGATTAGTTCAGATATGGAGCATAAAAATTTTCATGATAATATTAGGTTCAAAGTAGACCAAGACCTAAGCTGACCAGTCAAATTGGAGGGAAGGATCTTGTTCAGTAACTGGGAGAAAGGAGCTCTCTCTCTCTCCACCTGGATGTGAAGGCTTATAGCATCAAGTCTGCCTGGCAACCTTGTATGACCACAAAGAATAACAGCTATAGCATAAAATCATGACTATAGGTAGCAGAACAGACATACAGAAAAAACCTGGGTCTCTGATGACATAATTGAGACTGAGACAACCAAACCCTGAAGTCCAACTTACTGGATATGTTTGGCTGACCGCACTGATCCACTTTCCAACCTTCCCTATCCTATTTCTGTGCTTGGGGTGCTCTCTTGTCTGTTGGCTTCCAGTTGGGTTTGACTAGTTAAGAGACTCCAGCAGGAAATTAAAGGATAGAAAGAAAATGAAGTTTGGGGCATTCATCTCCTTGGCTTCACCCCTTCAGGTGAGTATACTATATTCCTTTCTATACTCCTTTATCAAAGTCCACACTCTAATCAGGTACACTTCTCCTATAGTTACAGTAACTTTCTATTTGAGTTATGCTAAACACTCATTCCTCTCATCTCTTCAAACTTTGCTGACTTCCCTTAACAATGCTCACAACTTGTGCAGAGCCTTGCATTAAACTCCTCTCACTAACCAAGTTTGAGCATGGCATCTGTTTCCTACCAGGACTATGACTGATAAGCCACCTATCACTAGATTTCCAGTTACATTAGCAAGCCTATTTCCTTAATGTTTAAGCTATTTGAATCAATTTTTTATTAACCGCAACAAGAACTACTGAATACATCAAATTACCTTTAAGTTTTCTTCAAATTTATATTTTGGCAACATAAAACAGAAACAAAAATACCTTAAAACTTTTTTCGTGAAACAGTCTAAACATGATGAATAAGATGGCCTCTCATTAGACTACCTTCTTTGATAACTAATTTATATCTTCCAAGACAAGGAGATAAAGCTAAGTGACAGCTAACCATTAACTTGTTATCAGTTGATGATAAAATAAAAATGGAACCTTATTATCTATACTACTCACCTGACAGATGATTATTTAAAAATATAACGGGTGAACATTAATCTAAGAAAAATGAAAAAGGTATTCTTTTATGTAATCAGATAACTATGTAAGTCATTTTTATTTATTTAATTCAATTCAACAAATATTTATTGAAGCAGGCACACTTTTAGGTAGAAGATACAGCAATAAGGTAAGAAAAAAATGTCCCTGCTTTCATGAAGCTGAGGCCTACATTCTAGTGGAAGGAGGCAGAAAATAAGTAAAAAAAAACATGTCAGACTGAAGCCATAAAAAATGAGCAGAGTAGGGACACAGTCATTGATGGTTATCAAAGGAGTACTATTCTACTTCGAGTGATCAAGGAAGACTTCTCTGATAAGGTGTCATAAGCAAAATCCTGAATGAAGTGTAGAATCAACCCATGTGGATATCTACAAAAAGAATTACCAAAGCAATGTGAAAAGAAAATGCACAAGAACTGAGAAGAGCACATGCTTACTATTTTAGTTTTTAAGGGAAAGGTCTGCAAAGAGGCCTTAGAATGGTCAGTGTGGCTGCAACAGAGAAAGAAAGAATGAGAATGGTAAGGGATGATGTCAGAGGTAAGAGACATAAATGTACTTTGAGAAGGATGGACTAGTAAGATCTGGCACATTTTCAAAGGACTAGTCTGACTGCAAGCAAAAAATGGACTGTGAGTAACTAGTGGTGAAAGGTGATGATGGTTTGAATAAAGATGGTATCAATGGGCATAGAAAGGAGTAGAGTACTAAGTAGGAACTAGTCATTGATTCTGGATATGTTTTGATACTAACACAACATAATTTGCTGCCAGTATGAATTTAGTGCATGAAAAAGAAGAGTCAAAAAGAATGAACATTTTTGGTCTGAACTACTTTTTGAATGGTAATGCTAGTAACTAAGAGAAGAGTAAAGGACGAAGGATTTGAAAGGAAAGTCAAAAGTAACAGTCTGGATAATTTAGATCTGTGAAGCTTATTAAACATCCAAGTGGAACTGAATTCAAAGGAGAGGTTGTAGTTGGATATACACATTTGAGAATAATGAGTATTTGCAGAATAAGGAAAACTAAGGGAATAGTAAGCTTAATTAAAGTGTAAACAGAAAAGTGAAAAGGTTTCCAGGATTAAGCACCAGGACACCACAGCCTTTAGAATTTTAGAAAGAAGAGGAGGAACTACTAGGAGAGAATTAAAGGAGGCCAAGGAGGTAGGAAGAAAGCAAAGAAAGAATGCTGTCACAAAATACAACTGAAGAAAGCATTTCAAGAAGGAAAGAATGTTAAACTAAAGTGTTGCTAAGTCAAATAAGATGAAGACTTGAGAATCCTAAGATTTAAGAATATGAAGGCTATTAGTGACATTGATATAAGCTTTATTTTTATTTTTTTGCAGTACGCGGGCCTCTCACTGTTGTGGCCTCTCCCGTCGTTGCGGAGCACAGGCTCTGGACGCACAGGCTCAGCGGCCATGGCTCATGGGTCCAGCCACTCCGCGGCATGTGGGATCTTCCCGGACCGGGGCACAAACCTGTGTCCCCTGCATTGGCAGGCGGACTCTCAACCACTGCACCACCAGGGAAGCCCGATAGAAGCCATTTTAAGAGAAGCATAAGGACTAGAATTGAAATGGACCTAAGACTACACAGGATTCCAGAAATAAAGAATATTTTATTTTGAAAATCAGCCAATGTAACTCACTAAACTAAGAAAAAGATGTAGAAACATAATAATTATCTCAAATAATGCAGAAAAAGCATTTGATGATTAAGAGTGTGAAAAGGCAAGTCACAGAGGAAGAGATCATTTGTGATACATATCCAATAAGGACTCATATCCAGGATATATACAGAATCCCCATGAATCAATAAGAAAATGATGGACAGCCCAAATGAAAAAGGGTAAATACTCTGAACAGGTATTTAGCAAAAGAGCACAACCAAAAGGAAGATAAATATATGAAAATGCTCAACTTAACTGTCAACAGTGAAATGCAAATTAAGACACAAAGTGATCCACAGAATGGAAGACTATCTTTGCAAATCTTATATCTAATAAAGGTTTAGCATATAGACTAAAAATCTCCTACAACTCAATAATAAAAAGAAATACCATAGTTTTTTAAAATGGTCTTTGTAATAAACATTTCTCAAAAAAGTATACAAATAGCCAATAAGTACATGAAAAGATGCTCAACGTCATTAGACATCACAGAAATGCAAATACAAAAATGATAAACCATTTCACACTCACTAGGGATGGCTAGAATTTAAAAAAAAAAACATAATAACAGTGGTTTCCAAGGCTGTGAAAAGATTGGAAATTTCATACACTGCTGATGGGAATGTAAAATGATGGAAACCTTATTATTATTTTAATGTTCTTTTTATTTGATTTGAAGACTTTTCACAATATTTCTAATGTTAAGCTAAGTTTTAAGTGTAAAAGAATTCTCACTTTAAAATTATGCTAATAAACCCTCAGTAAATCGATGAAAAGTATATTCAAGAGGTAGTTCCTGACAGCAATCTTGTCACAAAGATTGCTGACAGCAGTGTCACAAAGGTACTTCATAATATGTAATTCACGTAAAATATACTATAACATAAATCTTCTAAAAAATTCCTAATACTCTAGATATAGGAAAATAGTTTTCCATGATTAAAAATATAAACCAAATAGCCTTAATGAAAGTCTTAATAGTGTAACTGAAAAAATTATAATGTAACTGAAAAAAAAATGCTGCCTATGATCGATCTACTTAATCTATCATTCCACGATCAACAATACTTCAAGAAAGAAAAGTACTTTTTCAAAGAAAAGACAGAAGGATTTCAAATGCAGATCAATCTGAGGTTAAAAAATTATTTCCAAAAGTCCTCTAAATTTTATTTCCCAAGAGAAAAAATAAGTTTATTCCTCTTAGTAGAGGTCTCACCTCTATTATTTCTCAAATAGTTCCATTTACAGAGCAGATGAATGTCATATGAATGTTAATGTTTAACTGATAAGGAGAGATTTGGGAGCACTAGTGATGGTGATAGCTATTTCTTAAGGAGAAAAATAATACTTTTATTTATGAAATACCACCTTACTTTTTGAAGGAAATCACATGATATAACCGAACTCTTGTGAGACCATAATCAGAAACTCATTACCATAATAGTATCCATTACCATAATAGTACAGTTGTGACTAAAGCAAAGAAGGTCATTAAAAAAACAGGGCATAAATGACACAGATAGGAAAATCAAAGCCATCCAATTTGTACTGTTTACACTGTGTACTGATCAGAAAAAACCACTACTTTAAACATTCAAATATATTAAAAGCAGGGACAAAGCAAAAACTAATGTTTCTGTTGCTATCAAATATAGAATTTTTTTTACCTTATAACTGAAAAATAAAGCAAAACAAAAAATTAAATCCATTGAAACTAAAATTGATAAAATTTGTAAAAAACTTAGTTTGAATATAAATATAGCAAAGAAACAATTAGAAAAAATAATTAAGAGAAAATACTTCTAATTTGAATAAAAGTAGATAAAATAATTTTTCTTTAGTTTCTACTTTTATTCAAAATTTCTTAATTATAGAGATTTCTAACACCCAATTTAATGTCTACACATACATCTAAGTACATAATATAAAAATGTTTGTGAATTAACCAAAAACATGGCCTCTGCAGTCAATGGAAAGGGAAACTATAGAACAAAAATATAGTTAGTGATCGTCAGTGGTCCATCTGTGAAGGCTACACAATAAAACCATCAATACATTTCACTTACCTTTTCAAGTAAGTAGCCAATGACTAAAAAGCCTTTTCCACCCAGCATCTGTTCTTGCATGGCTACTGAACTTTTAAGTAGTTCAAACAGGAATGCAAA
>NW_006791240.1:1914423-1922386 GCF_000442215.2 Lipotes vexillifer
CAAAAGAGTAGCACTGCATGTAAAGTACAGATAATTCCATTACGTAATCATCAAATATTGATCATAAACACAGTGTTCCATTTCAGTACTTTATTATTCCGAAAGGCAACAATCATATTCAAATTTAATCTCTACTTTGCTGACTATTATATTATGCAAGAATATTTCTCACAAGAATTAAAAAACTGGTTTTATCTCCTTAAAATTAAACATTATATAGAAACATAACTGTGGAGTTTTTCTGTATTCTGAGGTAAAATATCAAAGTTTATCGCTACACATATATATTCCCTGCTTGAAGTAAATCTAACATAAGAAACACACCCACAAATATTGCACTTCTCCATAATAGAGACTTTATCACAATATTCTTTTGAAGAACATGCTTAGAGAATTTAAAATATGTTCACAATATTGCTTTGGAAGAATACACCTATTTTCTAAAATAAACTTTTCATTTAGACCTGTTTTTAAAAACAACTTATATATATGTATTTAAATATGCATCATGTTACTTATGTCCATATATGTCCTCAGGAAAGTTTATGAGAGCAAAGAAAATAAGATGATTTATGTCATATTGAAATAAAAAGTGGCAATCGATTACACAATGTATACACAAATACATAAAAACACGAAGATATATTCCAGACAAACATAAAGCACTTGATATGTCTGTGGAATGAAGGAAGAAACAAAAGAAAAATAAATTATTGCATTACATTAAGCTTTGATAATGTATTACTTCACAAAATTATATGAACAATTTTCAATCAGCAGCATCGATACATGATAGCATTCCTAACTAAGAAAATATATACCCTTCATTATATATGCTTACTGTAGTTTATAACAATAAATGACTCGAAGCCAGACTTTATCAGCATTAAAATAATATCCATTTACACTGCTTTATAATGTACCCCAAATTGTCTATTTACATTCACATAAATTTCTAAATATATTTTAAATGCACAAATACTCATTTCTACATGAAATTAAGAAACTTTGGTAATGAGGAAAACTTGAAAATTGTTAAGGCTCAAAAGGAATCTAAAGTTATTCTGTTTTATAAAGTTACTCTAGCTCTTCAGGTTTCTATAGGATTGACAACACATTTATCTGATAATGCGGCTATTCTTATTCAAATCAGAAATATTCTCATAAAAAGAACCAACAGCAAAATTAACATCATTCTTATCCCTATAAAATTGATAGTTTAATGGATTACATATCAGCTAGAAAAATATAGTATATATGTAAATAAACTACTTCATTACAAGAAATTAAAATTCAATTACATTAACTAGCCCTGTATCTTTAAGCCACAAAAAAGAAAACAGTAAACTAGTATTGCAAATCAATGATATTCTTTTACTTTGTCCTAAAGTCAAAGATGGATATTTACAAGAAAAACACAACTACCAAAGAATCCCTTGAGATTTTTTTTTAATGTTTCTGTAAAGAACAGCTATTAAGCAATCTAATCCAATTTACATGAATTGTATCAATAGTCAAAGCCACTTCACAAATAACTGCTTAAGCACTGTTATACATAATACATCTGCCTAAGTGTTTGAAAAGAATAAAGAAAACTATTGCATAGATATTACACAATTTCCTAATCTGTTCATGGAATTCTTACCTACACCTGAGTTACTGATTTAGGAGGAAAGATGACTAAGACTCCTAAACATGAGCATTGCCAAAAAGAAAGACTACAAATGCCTCACTATGGTTCCTATGGTCCATGAAAAAAATGCAAAAAAGTATTTCTTACAATAAATCACCCTTCTATATAGAACCATACAAAATTACAAAGATGCCAGGGATTTTCTTATTCTTTTATGTGAGAAGGACTACTCTTTCTCAAACATCTAATGAATTAATAACTCAGACTTCTAAACACAGTGGAGTTCCATTACAAAATCAGAAATATTAATTTTATTATTCCAAAATATTAACACAAGACTACCCATATGTTAATTTCACTTCAATTTTAACTGTGACAATAATTGAAAAGTCAAATGCAATCACTAACAAAAGTATTTTTAATTTATACCTAAAACCCAATGCAATAGCAATACTACATCTTTTGAAAAAATCTTTAAAATAGGTATATTTGACATGGTGGACTTAATAGTAAATAGATGGCCATCTTCGAAGAGGTACATTTTCAAACATAATTTAACAAACTTACCAGTAACTAAAATGCATCGGACTGCTTCAGGGCTCACAATTAACTTGCAAAATTCTGTGTACTGCCATACAAAATTTCTCTCCATTCTTGCCTATTTCCAACTCCCCTAGATACAAAGGCAAATATAAAGGATACTTCAGCCCATTCCTATATCTCCTACATACCACTTCCTGTCTAGACACATCAGTTCATCTGTAGAGGATCTAAATATACAGGATAAACCAAAAAGCAAGTATCTGTGTCAGCCAAAACTAGTATACACAACACAGAACATTCTTTTGAAAAGTATAGCAATACCTAGAAACAGATTTTCACAGGAATATTTTACTTGATAGGCAAAAAGTAAACTGGTTTTTACCTCATAAAGTCAAATTGCTAAACTTTTCAATAGACAGTACTATAATGTATGTTCTGTAAATAGCAATTCTACTTCAGGAATGGTTAAGGGTTTTTAATTCTGTCTCCTTTTAAGGAAAATGACACTAATAAACTATAGGGTTATTTCTTCAAAATAATTACCATCTTCCGATTCTTTAATGAGCTTTAATTAAATTAGGAAAAATTTATTTCAAATATCACACTAGTAAAGGGCTATACCTTAAGAAAAATGAAGGAAATAATACAACAATACCTCTAACGACTTAGCATATTAATAATCTCTCCAGAGCTTTCTGGTCCACATTATTAAAGAATTACCACAATAGTCTTGGCCCACAAATACCAGATAATATTTAACAACTACGTATAAACATGACTCATTTTTGTTCCTAATGAAAAAAATACGTACTACCTTTAGGAGCCATTAAAATTTATGTAAATATAGATTTTGACTTGATTTTAATATAACTTTATCCATTTCAACTTGTCCTTTATTTTTTAAAAATAACTGATGTAGATAACTCATGTAATATGATCCCAAAACTTGTATTATATTTGAGGAATTTTATTAAAGATGCAATATATCATAAAGATAGACTTAATTTATAATTCAAATTATTAAGATTTAATATATAACCCAAGTTCAGTTCAAAGGCAGTTCTTGGGGTACAGGAAACTGGCTTTTCAATTTGCTTTGTACGGAAACAAAGCACCTCAGCTAGATGGGTTGTTTAAATATATTAAGAAGAGTGGAATTAATAATGTAAAAATTAAAGATTCCCCCTGAAATTCAACAACTCATCTGCTTACATAAGGATGTTTTTAATCTCTTAAGAAACACTACAGGCAAAATAATTGTCAGAATAAATTCAGAAGTAGATTAAGTTCCAATAAGATTTAAGGTACTAGTAACGGGGGAAATTCTTTTGACTTCTTCATAAGGTTTCATCTCTTATGTAGCCTAATTTAGTACTGAGAAACATTGAAATCTTGCAAAAAATAAATACATATATAAAATATCTAATATAGTTTCTATGCTATTTCTTTCACTATAAAACTCTTCCAAGATGAGAGTGATCATAGCAGGAATAAAACTGTAAAAGAAATCAACTCAAGTCCATACCCAAGAAAATTTCACACTCAACACAATTAATTTCCAGTGACACAAAAAAATCCCACAGTAAGTTAGAAGAGTTAAATTCTAAAATTAGAAAGTTCTAAACCAAAAGCTTCTAACTCCATGTACATTTAGCAGTCACTTTTAGACCATGTATTCCTGAAGATGCTATCTCAAAAGACCACTGCCTAACTGCCTACCTAGGCAATAAACCCTGACACACAAACTGTCACATTCATCAATTCAAACATCAGGTGGAGATACATGCCGAAATAAGTAAAATACATTTATCTGCAGAGTCAAATAAGGAAAACAGTGAAATGCAGTACAGTAAAATGTGAGGACAGATGAAATACACTGGGTAGCACATGAAATCACTAAGCCTCCCTTAGCCATGGAATCTCTCCTCAGCAACTTCTCCCTTTTCTTTCAGCCTCATAAGGAGGCAGACAGCCTCATGACTGTCATAGCTATCTAAGAACATTCTTTAAAGGCTCTATTAAAAGTTAGTCAGGCTATCACAGTGTTTTACCTTCCTTTGTCTGGTAACAGATTTTAATTTTATGTTTCATCAGCCTATTTTATTTCTGACAAAATATATTATAGCAAAAAAATAGACATTTGTAAAATTGTAACTGTAATGTGTCAAAAGTTGTCTTATGAAGGAAACGAAATTTTAAAATGTGTACACGTAGAGGAATTCCAAACCTCTTATGACATCATTATGTGTTAGCATATAGCATTTACCAGTATTTACATAGTTTGACAATCAAATAGCCTTTTGATCATCTCTATTCATAATTCCCTATCAATAACCAATAGATATTATAACGCTCCACTGAAAAAGAGATAACTCTTAAAGCCTAACTCATTTTTAACTTAATTCCAGCCAACAAACAATCACAATGCTCTAAATGTCCTAGCACCTCTTTGAGAGCTTTCTGGACATGTTTCTAGTGGCAGCACCACTATCGTGTATAATCCATGGATACGTGAATGATTTAGAAATTTAATGATGTAACTCCCTAATACCTAATAAGTTCAAAGCTTCAAAGGAAAAACAGAGATAGGTTATAATGACAAATAGGTGATCTTAACTATATATGCATACTCTAATGCCCTTCAAGATCAAAACATGCACAGTAGGGAGGCCAAATAGTCCCTTCTCCTGGTGTTGGGTCTACTTTCAGCCAAGCCTCAGACTATTTTATAAAAGCAGGATTAAAAATACACCCTAGAAGTGCTGAAATTACCAAAAAAAAAAAAAAAAAAAAGAAAGAAATATTAAAACAGCTAGCTACACAAAAAGATGAAATAATTATTTGATACTTAGGCTTCATATACATCCAGGAATTTTCTATCCTTTTCATAATTAATTTCATTTTTAAAATGATCATGTAGTAAAACCAACTTCTTTACTTCTTTTCGTTGTGTGTGCTTGTGTGTGTATGTAATTATGAGAATGTTAGACGTATAGATTGGTATAACCCTACCACAATCAAGATGAGTTCTATCACACACAAAAAACTCATTTATCCTATCCCTTTATACCCTTGCAGTCACACTCTCTCAACAGCCAAAACAACCTTGGGTAACTACTTATCTCTTATATGGAAATAGTTTTGACTTTTCAAGAATATCATATAGATAGTCATACAGTATGTAATCTTCTTAATATGTTCTTCTTGACTGCAACATATTGTCTCTTGAGATTAATCTAGGTAGTTGCATACATCAAGAATTTTTTTCTTTTAATTGATGAATAGTATTCCCTTGAATAAATAGACTACCTAATGGGTACATGTGAGCTGTATCTAGTTTACAGCAATTATAAATAGGACTACTGTAAACATTCACATAAAGGTTTTTGTGTGAACCGTTTTCATTCATTTATCACAAATACAAATCCAGGAGTAGAAAGGCTGAATTATATGGTAAGTATATGTTTAACTTCATAACAAACTGCCAAACTGACAGATGGCTGTGCCATTTGCCAGTCCCACCAGTAATAGGCTCCAGTTGCTCCTCATCCTTACCAGCACTTGGCATCATGAGTATTTTTTTTTAATTTTGGCCTTTCTACTAACTGTGTAAGTTACATCTCATAGTGTTTTAAATAAATTGGTTAATGATGTTGAACATCTTTTCATGTGTAATTCTGACATCCTTATGCCTTCTCTGGTGAAGTATCTGCTCAAGTCTTTTGCCCATTTTTTAAAATTGGATTTCATGCTTTCTTACTACTAGTGTTTGAGAGTTTTAAATGTAGTCTTGATATAAGTCCTTTGTCAAATAAGTGATTTTCTATCATCTTCCACCAATCTGTAAAATGTCTTTTCATTGTTTCTTTTGCAGAGTAAAAGGTTAAATTTAACTTTGATGAAGGCAATGTCAAATTTATCAATTTTTTCCTTGTATGCAGCACACTTTTAAGGTCATGTCTAAAATGTCTTTGCATAGCCTAGGTTGCAGAGATTTTCTCCTGTTTTCTTCTAAAACTTCTGTAGTTTTATATCTTACCTTTACAGCTGATATTTGAGTTAATTTTTAATGAGGTTGAGGTTCATTGTAGCATACAACTATCCTTCTTCCCTTACACTGCTTTTGCACCTTTGACAAAAATCAAAGAAACAAAAGTAGGAGTACCTATTTTAATTTTGGACAAGACTTCAAAGCAAGGAAAGTATCAGAGATTAAGAACAGCATTACACAATGATAAAGGAGTCAATTTTCCAAGAAGATACCAATACCTAAAGCGCATATACCTAGCAACAGAACATAAAATTATGTGAAGCAAAAACTGCTACAACAGTAAGGAGACACAGATGAAATCACTATCACAGTTGGAGATTTCAACATCCCTCTCTCAGAAATGGACAACTACAGGGGTTAGAAAATCTGTTAGGACCTAGTTGAACTCAACACTACCAACAAACAGCTGGAGATAATTGGCATCTATACACTACTTCACTCAACCACATTAGAATAAACATTCTTCTCAAGCTTGCATAGACCATTTACTAAGCTAGACAACATTCTGGGCCATAAGCCACATCTAACAAATTTAAAATAGTGGAAATCACACAATGTCTACTCTCAGATCACAATGGAATTAGCTAGAAATCAGTAACAGAAAGACAACTGGAAAATCCCACAATGTGAACATTAAATGGTGCACTTCTAAATAACACATGGGTCAAAGAAGAAATCTCAAGAGATATTAAAAATATTCTGAATGAAATGAAAATGAAAATACAACTTATCAAAATCTGTGGAATAAAATGAAATCAATGATTACTGAGAAATTTAGAGCATTCAACATTGTGATATTGTGATTTATAATAAGAAATGTGCATTTGTTCTTGATCCCCATTTTTGGCACAGAGGTCTGGCAGAGCTAGCTCCCTTGAAATTTCCTAAGGGATGGCAGTAATAAAAAGTGTCTTCTGTCATGTTAATGAAGTGACTTTTGGAACTCACTTAAGGATGAGAGCTAGTTGCCAACACAGCCAACCATATAATTAGAGGGTTGGAAATTTCAGTCCAGCCCACCTACCTCCAGGGAGAGAGGGGAGAAGGGCTGGAGATTGAGTTCAATCACCAACGGTCATTGATTTAATCAGTCATGTGTATGTAATGATGCCACCATTTAAAAAAAAAACACAGGGCTGGGAGAGCTCTCTGGTCTGTGAATATATGGAGGTACTAGAAGGGTGGCATACCTGCAGAGGGAATGGAAGCTCCATGGAAGCTCCATGCCCTCTCCCCATACCTTGCCCTATGCATCTTTTCTATTTGGATGTTCATCTGTATCCTTCATCATCCTTTTATAATAAACTAGTAATCCAGTAAGTAAAATGTTTCCCTAAGCTCTGTGAGCCACTCTAGCAAAGTAACTGAACCCCAAAGGGGTGGCGGGAACCTCTGGTTTATATCCAGTCAGTCAGAAGTACCAGTAACGACCTGGACTTGCAACTATGACCTGAAGTCCAAGGAGGAGGCTACTGGAACCTACCATCTACAGTCAGTTGTTCAGAAACACAGGTGATAACCTGGACTTACAACTGGCATCTAAAGTGAAGAGGGCCAGTCTTGTGAGACTGAGTCCTTAACCTGTGGGATCTGATGCTATATCAGATTTGAGTGTCAGAATTGAGTTAAATGATAGGATACCCAGCTGGTGTCACAGAGAATCTTTGGTGGTATGGGGGGAAAACCATGCCTCCACATATTGGAATTGGATGCTCAGACCTCTATAATGAAAAAAA
>NW_006791240.1:1922440-1963283 GCF_000442215.2 Lipotes vexillifer
AAAAAAAAAAAAAAAAAAAAAAAAAAATATATATATATATACACATATATATATATATATAATCTAACAGTCATTAATCTAAATTTTCACCTTAGGAAACTAGAAAAAAAAAGAGTAAATGCCATCTAAAGTAAGAAGCAAAAAGAAATAATAAGAACCAGAGTATAAATCAAAGAAACAGAAAACAGGAAATAAATAGAAAAAGTCAATGAAAACAAAAGCTGGCTCTTTAAAAAGATTAATAAAATTGATAAGCCTCTAGACCAGACTAACAAAGAACAAAAACGGAGAGACGGAAATACTAATATTAGAGTTGAAAGAAGAGACATAACTACATATCCTATGGAAATTAAAAGAATAATAAAGGACACTGTGAGCAATTCTATGCCCACAGATTTGGAAACCTAGATGAAAAGAAACATTCCTTGAAAGATATCGCCTGCCAAAAGTCACACAAGAAGAAATAGACATGTTGAATATACCTACATCTATTAAATAAATGGAATCAATAATTAATAAGCAGAAATCACCAGGCCCAGATGGGTTCACTGGTGAATTCTACCAAACACTTATGGAATAAATTATACCAATTCTCTACATCTCTTTCAGAGGATAGAAGCAGAGGAACTACTTTCCTAACTCATTCTATGAAGACAGCATCACTCATACCAAAACTAGACAAAGACATAATAAGTAAAGAAGACTACAGAAGACTCCCATGAACAGACATGTGAAAATCCTCAACAAAACACGGGCAAATTGAATCCAAACAAGATAAAAAAAATTATACTCCACAACCAAATGGGATTTATCCAAAGTATGCAAGGCTGGCTCAAGAGAGCAATAGGCTAAAAAAGAAAAATCACTTTCACATCTACAGATGAAGAAAAAGCATTTGACACAATCCGACAGCCATTCATGATAAAAACTCTCCGGAAACTAGGAATAAACGGGAACTTTCTCAACTTGATAAAAACTATCTATAAAAAACCTACAGCTAACGTCATACTTAATGATGAAAAACTCAAAGTTTTCCCACTAAGATCAGATACAAAGCAAGGATGTCCCCTCTTACCACTCCTTTTCAACATGACACTGAAAGTCCTTGCTAATGTGATAAAATATATACAGATTGGGCAAGAAGACATAAAACTGTCTTTGGTTACAAACAGCATGACTGTCTATGTAGAAAATCTGAAATAACTGACAAGAAACTAATAATCTATTAGTTCATTCACTGCTGCTGGGAATGGAAATGGTACAGCCACTTTGGAAGACAGTTTGGGGGTTTCTTACAGAACTCAACATACTTTTACCATATAATCCAGCAATCATGCTACTTTGTATCTACCCAAAGGAGTTGAAAACTTATATCCACACAAAAACATGCACACAGATATTTATAGAAGCTTTATTCTTAATTGCCAAAACCTGGAAGCAACCAAGATGTCCTTCAGTAGGTGCATGGAAAAATAAACTGTGGTACATTTAGATATTAGAATATATATTATTCAGCACTAAAAAGAAATGAGCTATCAAGCCATGAAAAGACATGGAGGCACTTTAATTGCATATTACTGAGTGAAAGGAGACAATCTGAAACAGCTGCATTCATATGATTTCAGCTATATGACATTCTTGAAAAGGCAAAATTATGGAGACAATAAAAAGATCAGACAATCTGAAACAGCTGCATTCATATGATTTCAGCTATATGACATTCTTGAAAAGGCAAAATTATGGAGACAATAAAAAGATCAGTGGTTGCCTGGGGGCAGTGTGAAAGGGTAGAACACAAAATATATTTAGGGATGTGAACATATTTTTTATGATATTATAATGATGGATACATGGCATTATACTTTTGTCCAAACTTATAAAAAGTATGATACCAAGAGTGAACTCTTAACTATGGACTCTAAGTGATTATGATCTATTGATTTATGTTCATCCTTGTTAAAAAAAATATATGATTCTGGTGAGTGATGTTGATAATAGGGGAGGATATGTATGTGTGAAGAGGGGGAGTATATGAAAAATCTATTTATTCCTTCCCATTTTATTGCAAACCTAAAACTACTCTAAAAAATAAAGTCTTCAACAAAAATAAAAATTAATTTAAAACTTTAAAAATAATGTCAAATGTGATATAAAATGTGCAGAAGAGAAAGTTATGAGTTTTTATTTGGAGAAGGCTGAGTTTGAGTATGGTTATATGAGCCTAAATAGAAGGCTGCAACAGAAAAAGCTCTGGGTGTTGTCCATCTAGGTAGTAAGACCATAAACCCAGAAACAAAATAAAATAAAGGCAAATAAAATTATAATACTAGGGACTTCCCTCCCAGTCCAGCAGTTAAGGCTTCGCCTTCCAATGCAGGGGTGTGGGTTCGATCCCTGGTTGGGGAGCTAAGATCCCACATGCCTCGTGGCCAAAAGACCAAAACATAAAACAGAAGCAATATTGTAGCAAATTCAATAAAGACCTTTTAAATGGTCCACATCAAAAAAAAAAAAAAAAAAACTTTCAAAAAATTACCATACTAAATTAACTAGAATTTCCTGATGATGTCTTATTAATTCTTTCATTGAAGATTCCACTCACTGCACGTTAACAGTCATCACATTCAGGGGATAGAAAGGGAAGAGAGCATAAATACTTGGGGGATTTATACCCAATTCCCATCAGAAATATTCTGAGCTTTTGAGGATGAACTGTGAATATTCGTGCATATGGCAATGTTCCTCATAAATGCAAATAATACTTATTTTAGATTTAGACTGTATGAATATCATAAAAACAAAATAAATGAAGTAATTTACCTCATTATTTTCAAAAGCAACGTAAAGATATAGAAGAGTTAAAGAAATAAATGCTATTCCATGCATAAAATAACAACACCTTCAGTTACAAAATATCATTAAAATATTTAAGGACAGAGAATGTTGATATGCAAACTAGAGGAAAATTAAGGCAACGAATTCAGTGAAGATGTGTCCATGGTTGCCCAAATTCCTGCAACTAATAATTTGTAGTTACCCTTCTGCCAAAACAATGCCTTGTTTGTTTGTTTGTTTTTGGTCAAAGATAAAGCAGAAGCCTTCCTTTATGGCAGGGAAAATGCACAGAGCAAAATTATGTATTGAAACAGCACAAAGTAATATAGCATTAAAAACAGATTTCACTAAATTTAAAGGAAACTTTTTATGGAGGAATTATTGTAGAAAAGCAATCACTTATTATGAAAAACACTTTAAAATGGACTATAAAAAATAGCTTATTTGGAAAGTCAATGAATCAGAAGTCATAAGTCTACAAGAAACAAAATGTCCTTTCTTGTTGGCAGTTGACAAACTCATTAAATTGTTAGATGTACCATAAACTTTATTATCAGATATCTTCTGTAAAGGATCCATGGAGTAAAAGGAACTTGGCTGACAAAGAAGAGAAAGCTATTTGAACACTACACTATAATTTCCCTATGTTTCAGGCAGAATACTGTATTTTAATTTTTATTTATGGATTTATTTGCACAGTGAATTCAATATACATTCCATTTTACTTTAGTCAAATCTCACTAAAAACATTATTTGATTTTCCCCCTTTAATAGTAGTGGTATACATATGTCAAATATACTTTCTGTGTCTGTTTCACTTCAAAGAATACTTTCATTACTAATTTTGTAAACTTAAAAAAAAAGGCAAAATAGCAAATATGCATATAAAGAAGTGAAAGATGTACATTTTCCTGAAAAACATAAAGAAAATAAAGAGAACATAATTCTATAGATATATATTTTTAAATGTTTAAATACTTCTAGAAACCAAACTAATAATAATTATATTCTACATATACAAACAACAACCTCCACAAGGGAGACAATCATTACAAACAAGTACTAATTTCACTTCTTTAGCCTACAAAAAGCAGTCACATTTCATTTTTTATGTCAGTTCGGTGAAAATATGTAGAAATTTTTGACCTTAGCTGTATAATAGTCACTTTTCCCTGAACTAAAAATCAGAAAACACAGACAAAGGATTTTTATGTCACTTTGAAGTGTAAGGGGAAATTTGCGTTGTTAGACACTGAAATGCTGGAATTTCCAGGTAATTGTGTTGGTTTACAAATGACAGTGGTGCTAATCAGGACTTTATAATGAAAATTTAATTATCAAAGGGGCTATAAAATTCAAGATAATTACTGGAATAACTTTGGCGAGCAAGCTAGCTTTTAGGAAAACATCTGGATTTAAGCCCACAAAACAAACTAATTAATGAGTCATAATATTCACATTACAAGAGGAGTCTTAATTATAGGATCATTGACATAAATGCTTTATGGGATTTTCTAAATTTTTTATAGCTTACATTCCATCAAGCAGTCTATCAAACAACCTGTATTATAACTAGAAACAAAAAGAACACTTTCCTGAGAAAAATATTTATGCAATTATAAGAATTAATTTAAATGATCACTTGTGGTTGATTTTTATCAAATTTATCAGAGTTAAAACAGCATTAACAGAGTTAAATTAACAGAGTTTAACAGAGTTAAAACACATTTTAATAATACAAAATTGCATCACATCAATGGACAATCTAATATTTACTGAGGAAAAAAAGAAAACTCATTAAGTGCCTACTATGTACCAGACACTTGCTGTGATACACAGTTTATATATGCTATCTTATTTTAATTCATACTACTATCAGATAAAGTTAGCATTACAGTATTAAAATCATTCCACAGCTTGCAAAGGTGATTCTCAGAGTTAATCATGGTAGTTCAGAGTGAGAGCTCTGGAATCAGGCTCTCAGAATTAGAACTCTGGTCCTAATCTACCACTTAAATCTCTGTGATCTTCAACAAGGTACTCAATTTTTATCTCCCTCACCAGCAGAACAGGATAAAATGAGGTAATACAATTACAAACAGCTACTGGCACACAGTAAGTACTCAGTAAATGCCTTGTGCTACTATTACATACGCTCAGAGAGCCCCATCACCTAAGAACAGAGAGTACATAATAGGACACTAGGTTGAGCCTTAGTCTGACACCAAAAGAAGGCTTGAGAACTACTCTCTTAGTGTATTTTTAATCTTTTGATATATAAAAACCTATTTATACCTTGTGCCAGAAAACATATTTTTTCATAGCACATTCTTCCTAAGTCGAACAAATGAGGAAGATTTGTTTTGCTTTCTATGATCTACAGAATTTAGAAACACACACTCAAACAAAAGGGGTTTTGGAGCCAAGTCAGAGACAGACAGGACATTTACAGTCAATGTATATTATCATCCAAATCAAAGGAAAATGAAATTTCTAATTCAATGAGTCATTCCTAAACACAAAATGCAAAAGCTATGATTATTTCAAGATTGGAGTTATACTTCTTGAAATCATTTATTAAGCATTTGTTCATATTTATACATTAAATAAATATTTACTAAATGTCTAGTGAAAGGTAATTTGTTTAATTATTGCTCTCAATGATCGCTGGACAGAATGGGATCAATCGACCAGTCCAATATAAAATAGTATTAATCCCTGAGGAATGACAAAACTTCCAAATAGCTTTCATCACTTGGCAGAATTACTCAAGATGATCATGGTGCTTGAGAATCATCATGAATAGTCTGAAATCACTATAACAACTACATATTGGCATGATTTACTTATTCAAAACAAAATTACATTAAAAATACTGTATGTGTTGCCACAAGCTATTTAACTCAGTTCAATAACATTTATTCCTTTTGTGGTTCATTTTTTGTTCGTTTGTTCCACAAAGGCTAAACTACATGTTAAAAGGAAAAGCAATAAAAAGTGTTATTCCTGGAGATTTAAATACTAACGGGGTAGCTACAAAATCCAAAAACCAGCTAAAGAAATATCATCTTAAACACTTGAAAGCTTTTTTTTTAACTTGGTACTGACTTCAAAACTTGAGTTAACACATTTCTCAATTTTAAACCACTATATCTAGAAAATAGATAGATGGTTCACAATCAGTTTTCATCACTACAACTGAAATTCAAAATATAAGTCCTACTTCATCACTTAAATAAGTAATTCTCCATTATAAATAACATTATTGGTAGAAAATTTCAAATATAAAGTAACACGGCCCCTATTATAACAATCAGTCTCTATGACTGATGATATATATATTAAAATATAAAACTGTAGTATTAGAGATAATCTAGATTACCTAACCCATTATCATCATAATAACAAAACCAGCATGTATGTCAATCTACATATTTTATTGCATTTAATTTAAAAAATCCAGTGAGCTATTATTAGTCTATATATATATAATATTCTATATTATTCTATTATAATAGTAGAAACTGAAACACAAAATAGTTAATAACACTCAAAGTTGTGTAAATAATAAATAGTAAACGAGGGATTTGAAGCCAAGTCTGTCTGACTTGAAAGTCCATACATATAACAACTATAACATGTAGCTTTCATGATAAAACAAAAAAGCCACAAAATTTCTCCTGCACAAATAAAGCCTATTTTTAAAGGCTCCAGAAAATAAGATTATTCCTTCAATAAATTATTTTAATATCACACCCCCTCTATACAGTAAAACTCATCAATGATTAGAACAATAATAAAGTAGCGCCAACAGAGGTGAGGCTTACATAAACAATAAAAAATTTCATAAACAGGGACTACTGAGTGGAGCAAAGTGCATGGAAACTAAGACGCTTTAGCTTGAAACACAAAGGCAAAGAATTAACTTATCATAGAGTTTAGCTCAATTTCTCCAAAAAACAATCAAGAATTAGATAACATTGCAATTTGGGGTATGTATTTATTATACAAAAAGATTTTCCAGAAAAGGTACATAAAATTTTGTCCAAGATTTTTAAAGTTCAAATATTCTCATTCATCTAGAAGAGTTTAAAACTAACTAAAAATAAGATAACATATCCCATTTTAAGTTCTCATTCATATATATGAATTTAAGATATAGCCAGAACATAAGAAATTCTATCAACCATTGCCCTAAAGCTAAGAATTTATGTTCTTCAAGTAGAGGGGGACGTCCCATTTAAAAATCTGCCTTTAACATTTTAAAAACTGAGACAGTATCACCACCAAAATGGTGCCCCTCAAAACTAAATATAACAAGAGACTGAATTACTGATACACACAATTGTCCACTAAAGAGCCAACCTCAGACATCAAGGGCTTTGAAACAATTAATGAAAAAGTATTAGATAAGAATTCAAAGAAGTACATAAGTGAATCACAGGGTAGGGCTGAAATTGGGTATGTATTATTACTGAAAAGGAAAGCAGTACATTTCTTATTATATGTTTTCTATTGGCCATAAACTACGAACACATATATCACTGAAAAAGTTAATTATTACATGGAAAAATTAACATGAATGATATAAAGAACTAAAAACAAACAAATCAAAATCAGAAAGCTGATTCCTTCCACTGCCTTTTATCTCCATGATGAAATAAATACAATTTAAATATCAAAATATAATATAAACACTAAAATGAGTTTTAAAGACAGGCAATGAAAAATAACCATGTGCCTTGGATGAATGGACCAGATAACGTGTTAAACATGGTTTTATCACTAAGATTTTATAATAACTACTCATGATGACATAAATTATAATCATTTTAGTTATAGCATCTTAAACTGCATAATCTTTCTAATTTTTCTACACAAAGCAAAACATTATACTTCAGGTTAAAATAATTATGGACTTAATTCATATGAAATATTTAAATTACACATGGAGTTTTCTAATTGCTACTTCATCTCTAACTTCTTTTCACAGCACTTACTAGGTTTGAAATTACTGATCATAATGTGTACTAGTTCACTTAGATGACAAAGAGCAAAACATTTTGAATTTAAATTAGGACTGGAATTTAAATGTTTCACTTTTCCACTAAGCTGATCTGCTTCCCAATAAAAGTATTTAAGACCTTATAACAGTAATATCTCAGCAGGACGTGGCCTCAAGATTCCTTTTCACTTCAAAACTCCAACCTCTACATTATCTTGATATAAAAGCAGCATGACCCATGGATGGCAGCTGACTATTGTAAAGGTACAGGTCACATTTATATTTAGATTTATACTTTACATAAAGATGGTCCCAACGTAGGGATAATATTATTAGCAACATTAAGACAGAATTTTGTTAATAATTAGTTTAAATAATTAATAGGAGAAAATCATAGGTTACACTTCAATGGACTTTAAATTTTTCCCATCTTAGTTTCATTCACTAGTTTTTCTACAAATTCAAAATTGGATGATCGATAAAGAATCTCATGTATATGTGTACATACTAATGAAGCATTCCTATATTACTATTTAGTAAACTAATGTTTACCTATATAATTTTCCCTTTAAATTCTCCAAACATAGCAATGTACACAAATAGTTATTAAAATTCAGATTTAACTTATGATATATATGATTCTAAGATATAAGATTAAATCAGAGTTTGATACATGAGGTATTTTTTTTAACATATTTATTGGAGTATCATTGCTTTACAATGGTGTGTTAGTTTCTGCTTTATAACAAAGTGAATCAGTTACACATATACACATGTTCCCATATATCTTCCCTCTGGCATCTCCCTCCCTCCCCATGAGGTATTTTTTAATTTAAAAAAAGAGAAGCTATAAAATTTGCACATGAAATCAATCTAATTAGAAGACTCTGAATACATAAAACATGGGTATGCTACTGGTTAGATTTAGGTTCTAAAACATGATCTATATATATAAAAAAGCTAATATCACTTAATATTGTGCTAGTCTTATGACACTAACATTATAGAATAATACCAATATTTAAGATATAAATTATGTGTTATTAAATAATATTCTTGAGAATAAACTTTACCCTAGTAATTTTATTTAATCTGACAGGATTTCACAGACAATCCAAACAATGGGCATTTGCAAAGGGTAAGGTCAGGACTAACACTTTTCCTCAACTTCATATTATAATCACTATGCTACACCTAGTAAGAATTCTTCGTTTATTATCAAGGAAGTCACTCCTTTGTGGTTACAAAAATCTAAGTGTCAAGCTTTTTTACATTGTGTAAATATATATCTGCCTTAATCCTAAAGAAACTTTTATTAGCACCTCAAGGATAAAAACCAGTATTATAATACATTTACACAGCACCAAGTGCACCATGCATAATCTAAACGAGGAAAAAATGGCATAACTTATATATTCAAAGAAAACTTACCAGACAGTTGTTTCCACTTGACTGTCATTGAGCTGCCGGTTGTCCAGTTGTGCAAAAAGTGGGAAAAGCACTTGAATCCCTCCAATAGAATGAATTGCACTATGAATTGAATGTGTAACTATAGCTTTTACATCCTATGTTCAAAAACAAAAATGTTTATTACATTTTCTGAAGCATAATGTTATCACTATTTGCTTGTTCCAACTTCGTAAGAAAATTAAATAAAATAGATATTTTAAAATCTATTTTTAAAATTTAAAAATCAAAATTATATAATTTTGATACACATGTAAAATAAAAGTTTGAAATATCTTTGCTAATCACTTAAATTTGAAATCTTAAGTTGAGAGATTTTTACAAAGAAAATATGAAGTTCTAAATCAAAACATATTTTAGAATAAGAGACTCATGGATGTAAAGACACTCAGGCAATTTTTATGTTAGGGAGTTATACATTATTAAAGCAAAGTATTTTTTAATATCTGCAATTATCTATTTATCTAATTCACTGGTTTTATTTCAAAGGATATAGAACATATAACAGAAAAAAAAAGATTTTCTACTAAGGAGACAAGTCCAAGGTAAAATAATATTGCCAAAAAAAAGTAGAAGGCAAAAACATTCAAAGAACTAGAAAACCAAAAAAGAAAAACAAAGAGCAACTGGAGATTTCTAGATGAGCAATGTTTAATACATAAAATAAAGACACAGTGCTGATGAGACCATGAAGACTAAGCTACTATTCACCCACCTGGAGCATTAGAGCATGTGGGGAATGCACAAAAATCGATGCATTTTCCTTTGGTGATGATTCCAGGCACAACTGAGCATCCGTGGCCTTAGCATTATATGTAAATGCGATACTACTTGCAAGTTTCCCATCATACAGAACCTGTTTATGATGTTCTGCCAAATGAATATCACTCTCAGATTTAAACTTGAAGGTGCTCTGAAAAAACAAAACTAAATTAAACACTCCTTAAATGCAACATAATAAAACTCTCAAGTTTTAAAGAAGAGAAACATTTTAAACATTTAAAGAAGAGAAACATAATAAACAATTTGTTGTGACCCTCCCAAGTGTCAGGCACTAGTCAGTGGTATTATATTATTTTGTTATTCTCACTTCAGTTCTATGAGTTAAATTTTATTATGCTAATAAACATGCTCAGATCTTCATATTCTCATTTTATTAGGTGTTTTTGTGTGTGTGTGGAACGTTTTTATCTTATTTTATTTATTTATTTTTTATAACATCTTTATTGGAGTATAATTGCTTTACAATGGTGTTAGTTTCTGCTATATAACAAAGTGAATCAGCTATACATATACATATATCCCCATATCTCCTCCCTCTTGCGTCTCCCTCCCACCCTTCCTCCCTATTCCACCCCTCTAGGTGGTCACAAAGCACGAGCTGATCTTTATTAAGTTTTTGATTATTTATAAAATAATTTTATTAGAATATTATAAAGCCAGATGATACTAAATGTAAACAGGATTTTACTTTAATAATTCATAACATAAATTTAATTTTGCTTGTTACAGTTTCAAAAGTATTTATAGAAGTAAGTAGTGGCTGACACATGAATTACTAATATAGAAATGGCTATAATGGTTATCATTTGAGACTAAAAAAAAGTTTATTCACAAAAATATGTCTTTACTATAAAAAGTTTATCAAGATAGTGAATATCAATGCTACTCCACAAAAAAATCATGATGGCCATGTTAAACCCCTAAAGAATAGATGACAATTACAAAAGGAAATTGAAACAAAAAATTCTTTTAAAAAATATTTTAATGAAATTATGAGTTAACTATATTGGGTAATAATACTGCAATATAAAATCCAGCTGACTGCCTTCTTCACTGGTTGCCTTAGTACTGTAAAACAACCATTTTAATTTGTATTTCAGTAAAATCATAAATGCTCAAAATGTTTAAAATTTGGGTTTTTTTGGATGCTAATTTTTTAAAATTTTTACTGGAGTATACTTAATTTAAAATGTTGTGTTAGGGCTTCCCTGGTGGCGCAGTGGTTGAGAGTCCGCCTGCCGATGCAGGGGACACAGGTTCGTGCCCCGGTCCGGGAAGATCCCACATGCCGCGGAGCGGCTGGGCCCGTGAGCCATGGCCGCTGAGCCTGCGCGCCCGGAGCCTGCGCGTCCAGAGCCTGTGCTCCACAACGGGAGAGCCCACAATAGTGAGAGGCCCGCGTAACGCAAAAAAAAAAAAAAAAAAAGAAATTGTGTGAGTTTATGCTGTACAGCAAAGTGAATCAGTTATACATATACCTACATCCGCTCTTTTGTAGATTCTTTTCCCATATAGGTCACTGCAGTAAGTAAGTAAGTAAGTCCCCTACATATGAACCTTCAAGTTGTGAGCTTTCAAAGATGTGAACTGTGTTCGCATATCCAATCACGTAAGTTAATTCACGTGTCTGGCATACATTGTCACGTGGGTGCATCCTCTACAAGTGGTTGTGCTTTTGTGTACTTTACTGTACAGTACCATATGGAGTGCAGTAGTACAGTATCTTTATTTCAAGCCCAGGATATCCGGAAGCAAACATCTCCTATTGTTGATGATCCTTCAGCTCTACCATCTCCCTCCTCCAGTCAGTAACTCTTCCTGCCTGTTCACTCGATGCCAGCCCCTGTATGTCTGCTGTTGGACTGTACTACTATACTTTTCAAGGTACTGTACTGTAAGATTAAAAATGTTTTCTTTATTTTTTGTGTTTGTTTGTTTTTTTATGTATTATTTGTGTGAAAAGTATTATAAACCTATTCCAGTACAGTACTATATAACCAACTGTGTAAGCTGGGTAACTAGGCTAACTTTGTTGGACTTATGAACAAATCAGATTTACAAAAGAGCTCTCAGAACAGAACTCATTCGTATGTGGGACTTACTACAGAATAATGAGAGTAGTTCCCTGAGCTATACTACTGTAGGTTCTTATTAGTTCTCTATTTTATATATAGTAGTGTGTATATGTCAATCCTAACATTTGTTTCTAACTCAATCTTTTAAAAGTAAAATTTCACAAATACATTAGAATTTTGACTCATTTTGTGAGCCAACGATCAAAAGCACAATTAATTATTTTAGAGGAGTAAAACAAATGAGTTAATTTATAGAAATAAAATTATTTAGCTGAGGGAATTTGGGGGAAGAGTATACAGAACATTGAGACACAGGCGAAGCTGACCAAATAATGAAAGACTACGGGAGCTGGATAACCCAAAAGCAAATTGTAGTACAATCAAGTAGAGAAGAGATGTCTCCTTATGTTGATGATATTTTACTAAGAAAAGCAATGTGTAAATGATGGGAATAGCAACTGGAAAAAGAGCAACATATGTTCTAGCTTAGCAGAACTACCTTAAACTAAGGAACTTTTTTTTTTAATTTGACATCAAAAGCAAAGGCAACAAAAGCAAAAATTAACAAGTGGGACTATATCAAACTACAAAGCTTCTGCACAGCAACAAAGGAAACCATCAACAAAATGAAAAGGAAACCTACCAACTAGGAGAGAATATTTGCAAATCATGTATCTGATAAGGGGTTAATATATAAAATATAAAAAGAACTCATACAACTCAATAGCAAAGAAACAATTCATTTAAGAAATGTGCAGAAGATGTGAACATTTTTCTGAAAAAGACATAAGACACAGATGGCCCAAAAGTACATGAAAAGGTGCTCAACATCACTAACCATCAGAGAAATGCGAATCAAAACCACAATGAAGTATCACCCCACTCCTGTTAGAATGGGTACTATCAGAAAAACAAGAGATGTCAAATGTTGGTGAGGATGCATAGAAAAGAAATGCAGAGGATGGCAAGGATGTCCACGGATAAATGAATGAACAAAGAAAAAGTGGTATATATGTACATTGAAATGTTATTCAGCCATTAAAAAAAAAGAATGATATCTTGCCATTTACAACAACATGCATGGACCTTAAAGGCATTATGCAAAGTGAAATAAGTCAGACAGAAAAAGACAAACATCATATGATCCCACTTGCCTGTGGAACCTAAAAATAATAATAATAAAACAACGAACTCATAGATACAGAGAACAGATAGGTGGTTGCCAGAGACAAGGAGGAGGGGGGTGGCAAAATGGATGAAGGGGGTCAAAAGGTACAAACTTCCAGTTATAATATGAGTAAATCAGGGGAATGTAATACACAGCATGGAGATTATAGTTAACAACACTGTATGATATATTTGAAAGTTGCTAAAAGAATAGATTTTAAAAGGTCTCATTACAAGAAAAAAAATTTGTAACTATGTATGGTGATGAATGTTAACTAGACCTATTGTGATCATGTTGCAATATATTCAAATATCCAATCATCATGTTGTACACCTGAAACTAATATAATGTTACATATCACTATCTTAATTTTTAAAAGTCAAAAAAGTAAAAAGAAACAAGGAAGTTCTGTAAAGAAATTTATATAGCAAACTATAGATGAGATCATGAGTAGAAGAATTAAGATTACATAAAAAGGTTTGAACTGGGTGTGCATACTTCAGATATCTTGATTATCATCTATAACTGTTGTTTTCCAATTGTTTTGTTGTAGCTAGGGCCAGTGGGAAATATCTAACGGCTTCACCAGAAATATTGTTCATTATGAAGCATAAGTCAATATAAGGTAGGTCTATCCTAACACTATCCCCAAGTATCTTATAAAACATTTTACTCATGAAGCATGTATCCAACGATCAGATTATTCTGATGCTACAGTTTTTGGTTTTTTTGTTTTGTTTTGTTTTGTTTATTTTAGCACCGCTTCCCAGAGGAGATTTTGCTTCCTAATTACAGACTTTGCTTATTGGTAATTTTTTAAAATAAAATATGGGCATTTCTGACCAATTTATACAAAAATTATTCTTCAATCAGTAAATCAAATATAAATAGCCCCATTAGATGATTTTATGCTGGTGTAATAAGAATCCTTTAAATATGGTATTGCTAATAGGTTGATTCTTTTCAGCTGCAACAGATATTCATTCTTCGAACATGAATTCATATTAATAATGTTTATTCACAAATTTTTGCCCCAACAGTGAAATGCATGAAATAGTGAATCTAAGCAACATGCTATAGCGTGCACTAATAATGAAGCATTTTAAATTTAAAAATGTATCCTAAAATATAAGTGACACCAGCAAAAACATGGCAAATTAGATTACTTGCTTGCTTAAAATATGCTAAGATTACAGTCTTCCATATTAATTTAAAACATAAAATGTAATGTTAACTCTCCTTTTATGAGCTTTCAAAATAAATCTATATTTTAAGAATTTATTTTGCTAAATAAAATTCTATGCTTATGGCAGCTATGGCAGCGGTCCCCAACCTTTTTGGCACTAGGGACCGGTTTCATGGAAGACAATTTTCCCATGGAACAGGGGTCGGGGAATGGTTTCAGGATGATTCAACTGCATTACATTTATTGTGCACTTTATTTCTATTATTACCACATTGTAATATGTAATAAAATAATTATACAACTCACCATAATGCAGAATCAGTGGGAGCCCTGAGCTTGTTTTCACTTGCCACTCACTGATAGGGTTTTGATATGAGTCTGCAAGCAACTGTTTGTTATGATCTCTGTGCAGTCAAACCTCTCTGCTAATGAGAACCTGTATCTGCAGCAGCTCCCCAGCGCTAGCATCACCGCCTCAGCTCCACCTCATCATCACGCATTAGATTCCCATAAGGAGCGCACAGCCTAGATCCCTCGCATGCACAGTTCACAGTAGGGTTCTTGCTCCTATTAGAATCTAATGCCGACACTGATCTGACAGGAGGCGGAGCTCAGGCAGTAATGTGAGCGCTGGGCAGCGGCTGTAAATACAGATAAAGCTTCACTCACTAGCCCGCTGCTCACCTCCTGCTGTGCGGCCGTGTTCCTAACAGGCCACGGACGGCTACCGGTCTGTGGCCCAGGGGTTGGGCTTATGGAACAAAAAATAATTATTAGTATTAGTATCAAAATGTCTAGGAGGGCTTCCCTGGTGGCGCAGTGGTTGACAGTCCGCCTGCCGATGCGGGGGAACACGGGTTCGTGCCCCGGTCCGGGAAGATCCCACATGCCGCGGAGCGGCTGGGCCCGTGAGCCATGGCCGCTGAGCCTGCGCGTCCAGAGCCTGTGCTCCGCGACGGGAGAGGCCGCAGCAGTGAGAGGCCCACGTACCACCAAAAAAAAAAAAAAAAAAAGTCTAGGAAATAGAAACTAAAAGTATAAATAAATGTATTTCAGAATTTCTCTAAAAAGGAAGCATGTAAAAACGTTAAATATGTTATATAATCCTCAAATTGTCTGTTAACATGTCGAAGTGAGAGGGCATCAAATAACACGACTTCCTAATTCTGATGAGCTGTCATATGTACTGTTTTTAATAGAGAGATATAAGCATCCAACCCTTTGGAGAAGAATGCAGGTAAATAACATAGTAAAACAGACTTTACAAAAAAGTAGATGAAAATTGTTTTTAGACCACACACACTGTTATATCTACAATTTTGAAGAATTTAAATGTGAAATTCTTTTCAAAGATTTAGATACACCAAAGTCTCTGCTTGTAACCAGAATTCATGCTGGAGGTAACCATATTTAATTGATGCCTACAATTAGACAATTTTCACAGTTCACCATGCTATACCACCTAGAATTTCCAGTGGAGCTTCAAGAGCAGCTTACAAATTTCAAATTGACTCTAACCTATTGTTATATATTGCTAAACTTCTGACATTTTATTCTCCCTGTTAAACAGCCCATCATGGGTAAAGACTGGCATAGCCATCTTTGTTTTTGTGAAAGCTCAATTAAGTTAAGGATCTTTTTTTTTTTTTTTTTTTTTTTTTTTTCTTTTTTGCGGTACGCGGGCTTCTCACTGTTGTGGCCTCTCCAGTCGCGGAGCGAAAGCTCAATTAAGAGTTGATAAGTGAGGGCTTCCCTGGTGGCGTAGTGGCTGAGAGTCCGCCTGCCGATGCAGGGGACACAGGTTCGTGCCCCGGTCCAGGAAGACCCCACATGCCGCGGAGCGGCTGGGCCCGTGAGCCATGGCCGCTGAGCCTACGCATCCAGAGCCTACGCTCCGCGACGGGAGAGGCCACAACAGTGAGAGGCCCGCGTACCGCAAAAAACAAACAAACAAATAAACAAAACAAACAGACAAACAAACAAAAAAAAGAGTTGATGAGTGAGTTATTGCATCCACTATGGAAACAAGTATGGAGGTTCCTCAAAAAATTAAAAACAAAACTTCCATATGATCCAGCAATTCCACTTCTGGATATTTATCTGAAGAAAACAAGAACACTAACTCAAAAAGATATATGCACCCCCATGTTCACTGCAAAGTTATTTACAATAGCCAAGACATGGAAGCAAACTAAGTATCCATTGATGGATGAATGAATAAAGAAAAGATGGTATTAAGTATTCAGCTATAAAAAAAGAAGGACATCTTGAAATTTGAAACAACATGGATGGACCTTGAGGGCATTATGCCAAGTGAAATAAGTCAGAGAAGGACAAACATCACTTATCTGTGGAATCTAAAAATCAAGCTCTAGATAACAGAGAACAAACTGGTGATTGCCAGAGACAAGGGGGGAGGGGGTGGGAAAAATGGGTGAAGGTAGTCAAAAAGTACACACTTCTAGTTATAAGATGAATAAATGCTGGGTATATAATGCACAGCATGTTGGTTATAGTTAACAATACTATATTTGAAAGTTCCTAGGAAAGTATATTTTAAAAGTTCTTAACACACAAAAAAATTATAACTTTATGAGGTGATGGATTTGTTAATTAGCCTTATTGTGATAAATCATTTTGCAATATATACACATATCAAATCATTATGTTGTAGACCTTAAACTAAGAAATGTTATGTATCAATTGTATTTCAATAAAACTGGACAAAAAGCTTTAAAAAACTTTAAAAAAAACAGTACAGTACAATATAGTTAAAAGCCGTAACTTCAAAACCAATTAGAGTTGAGTTTGTATCCCAACTCTGTCACCTATAGATAATCACCCACAAGTTATCTGCCTCTCACCTGCTACACAACCAATACATAAAATAATATAAATAAAGCACTATGAACAATCCCTGGTACTTTTAAAGCAAAATGGTAGCTGCTATTATCACTACCTCCTTTTCTACTTAATATTATACATTTTCTTTGTTAATTTTTTTTCTTAAATGTTACTCATAAAACATTTACCATAAATGTTATGGTAATGGCATATTGCACTGACGACAGTGTAATTCAGATAACTGACATAGTTGCTATTGAGGCAAAGTCTCATTGAGCAGAACTTTAATTACCCAAACTAGAATTACTTAACACAAATATGAGAAAATGTGCCACAACACTGCTAAACTCAAAAAAATTAAGTTTATCTAACTGTTATATGAGCAGAGGCATGTTATTTTTCTAACACTAATCTCTGAAAACTTCGCCAATGTCAAGGATACAGCCATTTTTTCATTGAATTTATGTTAGAATAATAGATATTTGACAAAAGCTATTGCTTTCCCCAGAATCATTATGTGACAAATGGTGCTGATATTAACATAGTAATGACATTCTAATATTCAAGGAATCATATTTTCTGATGTATAATTAAGAGAACGTTGCCACTTGTATATTGTACAATGATTTTCTCCTCAAAACAAATAAATAATCCATCTGAATTCATTAAAAAATAATCACTCAAACTCTTATATCTCCAAACTACTCAAGGAAAATACATATATAGGATCAAACCATTCTCTTGCTACAAATTTTTTGATAATTCCACATGACTGGAAAATCCAAATTCATTGTTTTGATATTCAAAACCTTCAATAACTTGGTTTCAGCCTATGATAATCACCCTCACATTCTACCATAAATCACACCACCTACTCTGTATTCTCCCATGAAGCCATGCCTGATTATGGATCAATCCATAAACACATCCTGTACTCCCTTGCTTCTATCCCTTCAATCATGCCCACTGTCTCACATTCTATCATTACATCCTGCTCACCCTCTCCATTACTTTTTTCAAGAACCCTGAAAAATTTCCTTCTCTATGAAGAGTTCCTAAATCTTCTGCAGCTGGAATTAATCATCCTTCCCCAAAACATTAATAGTATTTGCATTATGTTTCTTTTGTGGTATACATGTCAACTTTTAATTATAAACATTTACAGATACAATTATTCTCATAAATGAAGTATAAGCTTAATCCCCAAAGCTTTAGAACAGTTCCTTGAATATAACAATTATTCAATATATTATTGAATTTTATTCAATCACATGCCCTTCAATCATTATTACCAGATCCTGATAAGAAAGAATGTAGAGGAAAAAAAAAAAGCTTACAGTCACAAGCATGCCAACAAAGGGCAAATAGATTAACATAGAGTATTTCAATGCAAGAAGTGAAGTCAGTACTTCAACATAGTTGAAAATGACTCAACCAATCAAATCTTAAAAAGTTATAACAATGACATATATCAAATTAGCAGAAGTGCCAAGTACCAGCACTATAATTACTGCAATATTTCAAATACTGAACAAGAGAAACACATCACTAATACAAACCAATATCTAAGGGAAATATTAAACATAATGTTAATAAACTACTTATACCAAATTAAGCAATCACTTACAAATACCAAGTAATTTTATGTAACTCATTCTTCTAATATAAGAAAAGTTGTTTTTTTGTTTTTGTTTTTTTTTGGCTGCGCCACGAAGCTTGCAGGATCTCAGTTCCCTGACCAGGGACTGAACCCGGGCCACGGCAGTGAAAGCCTGGAATCCTAACCACTAGGCCACTAGGGAACTCCCCAAAGATTTTTTTTAACATGCATGTAGTTGCACAGAAGAATGGATATTTTGGTAGGTTGAAAGTTTTAAAAATTAAATTGCAAAAGCAATCAATATCATAGAATGATAAAAGATACACTTTTTAGAAATGATTTGATGGGGAAAATGTGTGAATAATTATAATCTACTAGAGGAAACCCCTGAATTGTCTACACCACTAGTGTCATTCGTTTGTTTTGGTTTTGGTTTTGGTCATGCCATGCAGCATGAGGGATCTTAGTTCCCCGACCAGGGATCAAACCCGTGCCCCCTGCAGTGGAAGGGCAGAGTCCTAACCACTGGACCGCCAAGGAAGTCCCTCATTTGTTTAATAATTACTGAGCACTCGAGGACGTGGGCATAAACCTTCACTAATTGGGTCGATACTCCAAAGCCTCAAACAACTGTGTGACCTCTGGTATCTCTCTTCTGCTCTTGGTAACATCTTCCACCCACGGCTCACAGCATCTCAACACAGGAACCCTGACAAAGACTTCTATCCTTACCCCAAGAGCTTGCTCCATTTCGATACCCTGCCCCACAAGTTCCAGCTGTTTCAGTACCTCAGAGCAGGCCCAACCGGCTATGCCTGGCTTCTACCTCCTTTATGCCTCAATAAAAATACTAGCCCCAGCCAGAGAGCTGGGGTCATTAACAAGCTCATCTCAAAATGTTTTCCTCCTCTCAAGGATCTTGGGCCTGTGCTATGTGTACTAACAAATGTCTAAAATTGGATGCTTTGTGTATTTTGCCCATTTTCATAGTGATTTACAGCGGTAGGGCACATCTAGTACCAGTTATTCCATTATGGACAAAATCAGAAGTCAGGTTGAATGTTTTAAAAATGAATTAATTAAGCAAGAAACCTTGTAAACTGGATAGTAGGTTTTAAAAGATTATTTGTGAATTCTAATTGTCATCCTCATAAGTAAAAGAAACCAGTTAAAGGGTACCAATTGATTTTTTTTAAAAAAAGAGTGTTTTTCTGTTGGGTGAATTCATGAAAAGTAACAGAGGGAAATAGATTTTTCCCCCAGCAAAAGAAACAAAAATCACTCAATTTTTATGAATCTAAAGCTTCTGGGGCCTCCCTGAACTGTTTTTTGTTCGGGTTCTTTTTTTAATTAATTAATTAATTAAATTATTTATGTCAGTGTCGGGTCTTCGTTGCTAAGCGTGGGCTTTCTCTAGTTGCGGTGAGCAGGGACTACTCTGTTGCACTGTGTGGGCTTCTCACTGTGGTGGCTTCTCTTGTTGCGAGCACGGGCTCTAGGCACACAGGTTTCAGTAATTGCAGCATGCAGGCTCAGTAGTTGCGGCACACAGGCTCTAGAGCACAGGCTCAGTAGTTGTGGTGCACAGGCTTAGTTGCTCTGTGGCATGTGGGATCTTCCTGGACCAGGGATTGAACCTGTGTCCCCTGCACTGGCAGGCGGATTCTTAACCACTGCACCACAAGGGAAGTCCCCCGAACTGGCTTTAAAGCTGTCTTCTCTTCCAAGCATTTCCCAGTTCTTACAATCAGAACCCTTCTCCATGATCACATAGGACTTAGTGTTCACAGATTATACCATGACTATATTTTCATGCAACTTTACTTTTTAGCTTTTCTATGTCTTTCTCCCTTATTTGGCTGTAAGATCCTTAAAGATAACTTATAGTTTTGCATCTTCCATAATGCCTATAATAGTGCTCTGTACACAGAAACGCTTTAATAAATGTCTTCTGAATTGTAAAGTTGTATGAGAAAATTCATCGTAATGTAATCATTTTCATTTTCCCAAGTCATTTTAAAGCTACTTTTAAATGACTTTTCCTTCTTCAGGGAAAATCCAGGATTTAGAGTAAAATCATCTACCCCCTAATGTTTAAGATTAAAAATATACTACCCTATTTCATCTTCCTTGATTTTGGTCTTCCTTCTGGACTCCAATCATAAAACTCTGGTTTTCTACCATTCCTAAAGTCTACCACTTTGCAGTTTTTGTCTGTTTAAATGTTTTCCTTTGGCTCTTTTCAGAGAGGCTGCACACTTTTCCTTGATTTACTGCATGTATAAAAGAACTGTTTTGAGAAACAAAGCAACCATTAAGTATGAATATGAAATCACCCATGTCCTTTGCCCCACATTGAACTTGCAAGCAAGTCTTTTGAGCTGAAAGTCCTGTACTAATAATTACTGATATAACTTTTTAAATAATATTCAATGAATTTAAGTAAATTTAAGTGAAAAGTCATGCAAAACACTAAAGATATCACTCTCCTTGGCTCATGATTACTATATTTTAAAAGTAATTTGTCTGAAGCAGTTTAGTGATACTTCTTACCCTTTTTGTTTGTTTTTTGGGGGGGTATTATACCTATGATGCTTAAGAACTCCAAGTACATGGTTTCGAAAAATAAGGACTGGAATAAAATACTGAGAAGTATGCTGTGAAACACTGTAAATAGCTTCTCCATGTCTACATTTTAACACTGCTGAACTGTATGTATATTCCATTATCAGGTAAAAAAAACCTTTACTTTCATTTGGTTCATACTGCTTACAAAGGAATCAAAAGTGTTTAATATATTCTCTTGGAAGTTATAAAATCTTTTGGGGGAAATATAAGGTAAGATGTCTAATAAAACTAGTCTTATTTGGGGAAAAAGAACGGTCTTAATTTTTTCAGTCTGTTATACAAATATCATTATTCCATACTTTGGCTAATTGTAGCAATACAACTTCACATCACAATTAATTATACCATATTTTAAAAATATGATTCAATTTAAATGACTGTAAACATATAATCCATTACATACATAAAATAATTGTCTTATCTTAATCCCATTTGTGGTATTCAGATCACTTCCAAATCTTCAAACTTATATTTTTTAATGTATATAAGCAGATTTGTGCATAAATATCAATATTTATTGGGTTACTATTTTAAGAAGAATTTTCCAAAAGAGAACTATTATATAAAATGGTTTAAGTAGGATGGGGATGAGAATGAGGAATGACTGAGAATTGGCAAGTGAGATCTTTCCAGGGTGGTAGAAATGTTCTAAAAGTGGATTGTGGTGATGTTTGTACAACTCTGTAAGCTTATATAAAATAATTTACTTGTATACTTAAAATGAGTCAACTGTATGATATGTAAACTATACTTTAATAAAGCTATTATAATTTTTTAAAGAAAAACCCGTGTATGACCATATTTTGTACTAATTATACTCAAAGGAGTAACATGACTCAGCTTTCTTAAAAATAGAACATTTCAGTATAATATTTCAATATGGAACACTGTGTGTAACAAGAGGACAATATACATTCTTTTCAAGAACACATGGAACAACTAGCAAAAAGGACACATATTTGGGTTCATAAGACAAACTTCAGCAAACTTCCACAGACTAAAATCATATAAATGAAACGTATGTATTACTTGAAAAGTAAATTTAAAAGCATTCAAAGAAGAAATACAAAATATGAACTCTCTGACATCTATTTAAAAATTTATATTTATAATTTTTATTCAGAAAACACTCTAGGCTGCAGCTTCAATGCTGAGTTCTTGCAAATATTTAAGAAAAAAATTAAAATTAATAAAAAACCCACTAAAGTAATCTATCCAGTCAATAAACAAATAATAAGCCCTAAAAGGAGATGGGTATAGTAGTACCCAGACATGCAGCAATATATTACCTAAAATGTCCATTTCCCAACCAAACATTGAGAGACATAGAAACAGGAAAATATGACCCATACATGGGAGAAGAAGCAGGCAACAGAAATTGCTAGTGACAGCAATCAGATGTCAGATTTAACAGAAAAAGACTTCAAAGCAGCCACTAAAAACATGTTCAAAGAACTAAAGTGGGGCTTCCCTGGTGGCGCAGTGGTTGAGAGTCCGCCTGCCGATGCAGGGGACACGGGGTCGTGCCCCGGTCCGGGAAGATCCCACATACCGCCGAGCGGCTGGGCCCGTGAGCCATGGCCACTGGGCCTGCGCGTCCGGAGCCTGTGCTCCGCAACGGGAGAGGCCACGACAGTGAGAGGCCCGCGTACCGCAAAAAAAAAATAAAAAAAAAAAGAACTAAAGCAAACCATAATTAGAGAAGTAAATATAGTTATGATGACAATGTCACATTAAATAGAGAATATCAATTAAGAGATAGATATTGATATATAGGAAAGTGAAGAGAATAAATTCTAAGAGTTCTAATCACAAGAAAAACTTTTTAATAAATTCTAAGAGTTCTAATCACAAGAAAAACCTTTTTTCTTTTCTTTATTGTATCTATATGAGCTGATGGATGTTAGCTGAATCTATTACAATAATCATTTCACAATATATGTAAACCAAATCATCATGCTGTACTCCTTAAACTTATACAGTGACATAGTCAATTACTTCTCAATAAACCTGGGAAAATATTAATAGAATTAGTATTTTAAAATATCAGTAAAATTAAAATTTAGTATTATTTATTAAAAGAGAGAAAGATATTATAAAAACAATCCAAATGGAAATTCTGGAGTTGAAAAGTACAATGAATTGAAAAATTCTCTATAGGGTCTCAACAATATATTTGAACAAGCAGAAGAAAGAATTAGCAAATGTCAGATAAACAGATAAAGGTTATGCAATCCAAAAACCAGAGAGAAAAGAGAGTGAAGAATGATCAGAGCCTTAGAGAAATGTGGGAAACAATTAACTGTACTAAGGTATGAAGAATAAGAATACCAAAAGCAGAGAAGAAAGAGAAAAGAAAAGCAAAATATTCAAAAATTTAATGTATGATAAGTTCTCAATTTATTGAAAAGCATTAATTTACCTATTCAGGAAGCCCATGAACTTGAAGAAAGATAAAAGCAAAGAAATCTACAAACAGAAAAGTCATAGTAATGGTGAAAGCCCAAGACAAGGAGAAAATATTAAAGGCAGCACAAGAAAAACGACTCTTTACTTAAAAGAGAACAATAAGATCAACAGCAGACTTCTCATCTGAAAAAATGGAGGCCAGAACACAGAGGAATAAAGCATTCAAAGTACTCAAAGAAAAAAATATCAACCAAGAATTTATATCCAGCAAATCTAGCTTTCAAATCTAAAAGGAAAATAAGATACATTCCCAAATAAATAAGAACTAAGACAATTTACTGCTAGCTGACCTACCTTACAAGAAATAACAAAGGGAAGTCCTTCAAGCTAAAAGTGACAGTAATTTGAATCCACATGAAAACCAAAGAGCACCAGTAGTCATGTGGTTATAAAAGATGGTATAAATGCATATTTATTCTCCTTTTTCCCTCTTAACAGATTTCAAAGCAATTTTATAAGATAATGTGTATATAAAGTATGTTTTTGCCTATAACATAAAAATGTAATGTATCTGCTAATAACAACACAAAGGAGGTGAGTGGGAAAGCTATATTGAGCTAAGGAAATAAGTCCAGGTGGTAAATGAACAAATGAGGAAATCCATAAATGAAAATTAGGTTGATATAACAAAAGCTATAAACATACAGTTGATTTTCTTCTCTCAGCTTCCTTAAAAGACATTCAACTATATAAAGTAATAATTATAATAATGTAATGTTGGGTTTGTAACCAACATTGTAATATGTACTATGTATAACTATATCACAAAAAAGAAGAAAAACAAAATACATTTGTAAAAAGTAACATTTCTATATCTCACTGGAATTAAGTTAGTATAAGTCTGAAGTTGATTCTGATAAGTTAAAATTTAAATGGTAAGTCCTATAGCAACCATTAAGTAAATAAGTAAAAGAGTGAAAAAATTCATTAAAGATATGAAAATGCTACAATAGAAAATATTCATTTAATTCAAAAGAAAGCAGTAAAGAATAAATAAAGGAATTAAAAAGAACATGAGACATAGGTAACAGACAGAACGACAGATGTAAATCCAACTATATCAGTAACATTAAAGGTGAATGGAAAAACAATCTTCTGAAAAGGCAGATGTTATTAGACTGGATAATAAAACAAGATCTAACAATGTATTGCCTGTAGGAGGCATACTCTAGATTCAAAGTCAAAAATCGATTCAAAGTAAAAGGGAAAGTTTATCAACAATCCACAAGAAAGCTGGAGTTGCTGTACTAAGTGAAAACAGACTTTAAACAAAATATGTTACTAGAGGCAGAGTGACATTGAATAATAATAAAAGAATCAATCCACCAAGAAGATAACATATGTGCATCTAACAACCAAGCACCAAAATACATGAAGAAGAACTTGACAGAAATGAAGGAAGAAACATTAAGACAAGTTAAGATTAATAGTTGATAACTTCAATTCGCAAGTCGAATAGTGGATAGAACAACTAGGCAGAAGTCAACAAAGAAACATAAAAGTTGAACAACACTATAAAGTGATCAGACCTAAAAGATATCGCTATAACACTACACCCCACAACAGCAGAATATACATAACTCGTAAGTGTACATCAAACATTGGATAGAGCAATGTTAAGCCATAAATCAAACCTGATTAAATTTACAAGGGTAAATATAATACAAAGTACCTTCTTTGACCAAAATGGAATCAAATTAGAAATCAATAATAGAAAGAAATTTCAGAAATTCAAAAATATTGTGGAAATAAACAACAAGTTGCTAAATAAAAATGTGTCAAAAAGAAGTCAAAAGGGAAATTATAAAATGTTTTGAGGTGAATGAAAATAAAGGCACAAATGCCAAAACATAAGCAGGTAAAGCAGTACTGAGAGGCAACACTGTAAGTGTTTATATTAAAAAAGACATCAAATCAACAACCAAGTCTTCCACCTTATGACACTGGATAACAAAAGAACAAACTAAACATAAAACAAGCAGGAGGAGGAAAACACTAAGAATTACAGGAAAAATTATTGAAATAGAGAAAAACAATAGAGAAAACACAACAAAAACAAAAGCTGATTCTTTGTAAAGATCAAAATTGACAAACCTATACCTAGACTAATTAATATGTTAATATTATTATCTCAATAAATGCTTATCTTAATAAATACAGAAAAGGCATTTGACAAAAGCCAACACCCCTTTATTTTTAAAAGTGTTCAGCAAAGTAGGGATAAAATGGAGTTTCCCCAATCTGATAAAAAGCATCAATGAAAAACTCACAGATAACAACACATTTAATGCTAAAAGACTGAAAGTGTTCCCCCTAAGATCAGTAACAAGACAAAGATACCTGTGCTAATGTTCTGTTCAACATTATACTGGAGATTCTAGATAAAACTATTAGTGCTAGTATTTTCAGCAAGATTGCAGGATACAGAATCATAACATAAAAATCCATTGTATACAATAGCAAAGAAAATCCGAACATAACATTTAGAAACAACTCTATTTATGACAGCATCAAAAATAATAAAATACTAGAGAATAAATTTAACAAAAGAAGTCCAAGATTTCTGGCATTTGACTTATGGCAAAAAGTACAAATCCTCTTTGAAAGAAATTAAGAAGACACAAATAAATGTAAAGACATCCCATGTTCATGGATTGGAGGACTTAATATTGTGTAGTTGGTAAGATTCCCCAAATAAAAGATTCAACACAATCTCTATCAAGATCGCAGTTGGGTTTTGTTGTTATTGTTGTTGTTTTGTGTGGGTGTGTTGTCTTTTTTTCAGAAACTGACAAGTTGATCCTAAAATTTATGTGGAAATTAAAGCAACCCATCATTTCCCAATTTCAAAATTTATATGAAATGTCCAGAATAGGCAAATCTATAGAATCAGAAAGGTTAGTGATTGCTTAGAAATGGGGTAAGGAGTGAGAGAATAAAAAGTTGAGAGCTAAAGGGTACAGGTTTCTTTTCTGAGATGGTAAAAATGTTCTAAAATTCACTGTGTTAATAGTTGCATATATCTGTGAATATACTAAAACCCTTGGACTATACATTTTAAATGGGTGAATTGAATATATGTGAATTATATCTCAATAAAGTTGGCATTAAAAAAATAAAACAAAAAAATAAAACGCAAAGAAATGAAGCTCTTTTCCTCTTACTATTCCTCCTGCCTTCCTGAAAACTCATAAAGCTAACAGGTAGGGCTAAACAAGGCAGGGGTTTGCACTAGGGCTAGAGGTGAGGAGCTGCAGTGGCCAGCAGGGTGGCAGAGCCCTCAGCTGAGTCAGGAGCATAACCAGGCAACATGGTATCAAAGACCTAGAGAGGTGAGGAGGGTATCCACCCAACAGGGTTATTAGCCAGGCATGGGAGACAGAGAATGAACAAAGACTGAACAAAGAATGAACAAAAACTGTTCTGTTGAGCAGACTAAAGATACATTATAATGTAAATGTTGTGAACTAGATCATTTTCCTAAAAAGGACATTATGGGACAATTAGCAAAATTTTAATGGGGTCTGAGAATTACATGGTAGTAACATATTGATGTTAATAATTATATAAAAGAATGTTCTTGCTATATATAATTATATAAAGGTAGTAACACACTGATGTTAATAATTATATAAAGGAATTATATAAAGGAATACAAACACAATATTCAGGGATGATGGGACATTATGTCAGCAATACTCTCAAATAGCTCAGGGAAAAAACCGCTTACTACTGTGCTTGTAATTTTTCTGTAAGTTTCACTTTATTTTTAAATTTAAAAAATGAGAAAGAAAAAAAAAAGATGAAGATTCAAGAGAAAGTGACAAATATTAAAGATAAGCAAAGTAAATCAAACATGTATAGTCAAGTCTCTGAAGAAAACCAAAGCAAGGAAAATAGAACAAACCGTGAACAGTATAAAAAATTCCTTGAAATATAAAAAGATACAAGACTGCATACTGAAAGTGCATACCACTTAAATGAGAAATCAACTCAGAATATTTAAGACCTATCTAGCAAAATTGCTGAATTTAAACAAAATCCTTTGAACATGTGGGCAAAAAGAGCAGGTGACTTACAGAAAGGATATTAAACTGTCATCAGACTTTCAACAGAAATACTTTAAGCCAGAAGAAAATTAGTAACAAATCTGAGATGTACAAAGAAAGGTTAGTCCAGGATTTTATAGCCAAGCAAATGGCTGTCAAACATAATGGTCCCTGATAAACTAATACCAAAATGCAGTTCTCAGAAAACATTCTTCCCATGAGTCCTTCCTGAAGAATAAACTATAGAATAAGTTTTAGATAGGCAAAACACATCAATGTAAGGCATGTGATGAACCTTAAATATATAAGTACTTTAATAGCTACATTGTGAGTTATTGTGAGTTGGAACTTCAACATATGAATTTTGGGGGAACACAATTCAGCCCATAATATTTATACTTCAGAAATTAAAAAATGGCAAGGAGAACAGAGAGAGCATATGGAAAACAACCTAAGTGTTTTCAGTAATTATGTCTGTAGGGTAGTATTGGTACTGTAGTTCTTAGACTGTTATATGTGTAATTATAGGCTTTTCTAATTCTAACATCCTCCATGTACTTGCCAGCAAGACATCTCAATGTGGAAGAAAGGAGATACAGATTTAACTAAGAGGAGGTAGAGATAAAACACAGCAAGTCCTAAATTTCCCATTAATAGAGACTAGAGATTCTTGGAGGACCGGCTGATTCCAGGACTGAAACAACAAAATATTCAGGATGAGCCAGAAACATCGTCATAGGAAATAGCAAGGAAGCTATCAAAGACTACAGGGTCATGTCAAATGGACTAAGAGACCAACTAGAAGAGATACCCAGAGTTGGAGCAATTTGAAGTTTTAAAAGAAAAACACAGTAACTGCTATAGATCGAAACACCTCAAATACATTTAAATCTAAAAGTTTATAATGACACTTTAAAAATTGGAGATCTCTGAATAATGAGAAAGTGGCATTAAGATTATATTATTCCCCCTCAGTGGTCATTAGGTACATTATTAGTCAGAGCTGCTAGAGGAGAAAGTTGTTAGTATATACAAAATGTATATTAACTGGATAAACCCAGTAGGAATTACCCATTTCAAGACCAATGGGTAAAAATTATTTGAATATGGGTAATAAAATAAGGCTCTGCTGGGCTTCCCTGGTGGCGCAGTGGTTGAGAGTCCGCCTGCCGATGCAGGGGACGCGGGACAACAAGTTGCTAAATAAAAATGTGTCAAAAAGAAGTCAAAAGGGAAATTATAAAATGTTTTGAGGTGAATGAAAATAAAGGCACAAATGCCAAAACATAAGCAGGTAAAGCAGTACTGAGAGGCAACACTGTAAGTGTTTATATTAAAAAAGACATCAAATCAACAACCAAGTCTTCCACCTTATGACACTGGATAACAAAAGAACAAACTAAACATAAAACAAGCAGGAGGAGGAAAACACTAAGAATTACAGGAAAAATTATTGAAATAGAGAAAAACAATAGAGAAAACACAACAAAAACAAAAGCTGATTCTTTGTAAAGATCAAAATTGACAAACCTATACCTAGACTAATTAATATGTTAATATTATTATCTCAATAAATGCTTATCTTAATAAATACAGAAAAGGCATTTGACAAAAGCCAACACCCCTTTATTTTTAAAAGTGTTCAGCAAAGTAGGGATAAAATGGAGTTTCCCCAATCTGATAAAAAGCATCAATGAAAAACTCACAGATAACAACACATTTAATGCTAAAAGACTGAAAGTGTTCCCCCTAAGATCAGTAACAAGACAAAGATACCTGTGCTAATGTTCTGTTCAACATTATACTGGAGATTCTAGATAAAACTATTAGTGCTAGTATTTTCAGCAAGATTGCAGGATACAGAATCATAACATAAAAATCCATTGTATACAATAGCAAAGAAAATCCGAACATAACATTTAGAAACAACTCTATTTATGACAGCATCAAAAATAATAAAATACTAGAGAATAAATTTAACAAAAGAAGTCCAAGATTTCTGGCATTTGACTTATGGCAAAAAGTACAAATCCTCTTTGAAAGAAATTAAGAAGACACAAATAAATGTAAAGACATCCCATGTTCATGGATTGGAGGACTTAATATTGTGTAGTTGGTAAGATTCCCCAAATAAAAGATTCAACACAATCTCTATCAAGATCGCAGTTGGGTTTTGTTGTTATTGTTGTTGTTTTGTGTGGGTGTGTTGTCTTTTTTTCAGAAACTGACAAGTTGATCCTAAAATTTATGTGGAAATTAAAGCAACCCATCATTTCCCAATTTCAAAATTTATATGAAATGTCCAGAATAGGCAAATCTATAGAATCAGAAAGGTTAGTGATTGCTTAGAAATGGGGTAAGGAGTGAGAGAATAAAAAGTTGAGAGCTAAAGGGTACAGGTTTCTTTTCTGAGATGGTAAAAATGTTCTAAAATTCACTGTGTTAATAGTTGCATATATCTGTGAATATACTAAAACCCTTGGACTATACATTTTAAATGGGTGAATTGAATATATGTGAATTATATCTCAATAAAGTTGGCATTAAAAAAATAAAACAAAAAAATAAAACGCAAAGAAATGAAGCTCTTTTCCTCTTACTATTCCTCCTGCCTTCCTGAAAACTCATAAAGCTAACAGGTAGGGCTAAACAAGGCAGGGGTTTGCACTAGGGCTAGAGGTGAGGAGCTGCAGTGGCCAGCAGGGTGGCAGAGCCCTCAGCTGAGTCAGGAGCATAACCAGGCAACATGGTATCAAAGACCTAGAGAGGTGAGGAGGGTATCCACCCAACAGGGTTATTAGCCAGGCATGGGAGACAGAGAATGAACAAAGACTGAACAAAGAATGAACAAAAACTGTTCTGTTGAGCAGACTAAAGATACATTATAATGTAAATGTTGTGAACTAGATCATTTTCCTAAAAAGGACATTATGGGACAATTAGCAAAATTTTAATGGGGTCTGAGAATTACATGGTAGTAACATATTGATGTTAATAATTATATAAAAGAATGTTCTTGCTATATATAATTATATAAAGGTAGTAACACACTGATGTTAATAATTATATAAAGGAATTATATAAAGGAATACAAACACAATATTCAGGGATGATGGGACATTATGTCAGCAATACTCTCAAATAGCTCAGGGAAAAAACCGCTTACTACTGTGCTTGTAATTTTTCTGTAAGTTTCACTTTATTTTTAAATTTAAAAAATGAGAAAGAAAAAAAAAAGATGAAGATTCAAGAGAAAGTGACAAATATTAAAGATAAGCAAAGTAAATCAAACATGTATAGTCAAGTCTCTGAAGAAAACCAAAGCAAGGAAAATAGAACAAACCGTGAACAGTATAAAAAATTCCTTGAAATATAAAAAGATACAAGACTGCATACTGAAAGTGCATACCACTTAAATGAGAAATCAACTCAGAATATTTAAGACCTATCTAGCAAAATTGCTGAATTTAAACAAAATCCTTTGAACATGTGGGCAAAAAGAGCAGGTGACTTACAGAAAGGATATTAAACTGTCATCAGACTTTCAACAGAAATACTTTAAGCCAGAAGAAAATTAGTAACAAATCTGAGATGTACAAAGAAAGGTTAGTCCAGGATTTTATAGCCAAGCAAATGGCTGTCAAACATAATGGTCCCTGATAAACTAATACCAAAATGCAGTTCTCAGAAAACATTCTTCCCATGAGTCCTTCCTGAAGAATAAACTATAGAATAAGTTTTAGATAGGCAAAACACATCAATGTAAGGCATGTGATGAACCTTAAATATATAAGTACTTTAATAGCTACATTGTGAGTTATTGTGAGTTGGAACTTCAACATATGAATTTTGGGGGAACACAATTCAGCCCATAATATTTATACTTCAGAAATTAAAAAATGGCAAGGAGAACAGAGAGAGCATATGGAAAACAACCTAAGTGTTTTCAGTAATTATGTCTGTAGGGTAGTATTGGTACTGTAGTTCTTAGACTGTTATATGTGTAATTATAGGCTTTTCTAATTCTAACATCCTCCATGTACTTGCCAGCAAGACATCTCAATGTGGAAGAAAGGAGATACAGATTTAACTAAGAGGAGGTAGAGATAAAACACAGCAAGTCCTAAATTTCCCATTAATAGAGACTAGAGATTCTTGGAGGACCGGCTGATTCCAGGACTGAAACAACAAAATATTCAGGATGAGCCAGAAACATCGTCATAGGAAATAGCAAGGAAGCTATCAAAGACTACAGGGTCATGTCAAATGGACTAAGAGACCAACTAGAAGAGATACCCAGAGTTGGAGCAATTTGAAGTTTTAAAAGAAAAACACAGTAACTGCTATAGATCGAAACACCTCAAATACATTTAAATCTAAAAGTTTATAATGACACTTTAAAAATTGGAGATCTCTGAATAATGAGAAAGTGGCATTAAGATTATATTATTCCCCCTCAGTGGTCATTAGGTACATTATTAGTCAGAGCTGCTAGAGGAGAAAGTTGTTAGTATATACAAAATGTATATTAACTGGATAAACCCAGTAGGAATTACCCATTTCAAGACCAATGGGTAAAAATTATTTGAATATGGGTAATAAAATAAGGCTCTGCTGGGCTTCCCTGGTGGCGCAGTGGTTGAGAGTCCGCCTGCCGATGCAGGGGACGCGGGTTCGTGCCCCGTTCTGGGAGGATCCCACATGCCGCAGAGCGGCTGGGCCCGTGAGCCATGGCCGTTGAGCCTGCGCGTCCGGAGCCTATGCTCCACAACGGGAGAGGCCACAACAGTGAAAGGCCCGCGTACCACAAAACAAAAAAAAAGGCTCTGCTGAAGGCACTGCATTGGGGGAATAAAACTAGAACTTTGGAAAAACAGAACACTTTTCTTGCCATTCACTGAAATTCTAGCATTCTAAATATAGTATAGCTATAAAGTAATATGCCTGATATTTTAAAGCAAATAGACCTAAACAAGTATGATCAAATGAGTGGTGTATTTTGCAAAAGAATCCCCTTAGAACTACTCACATACATTCTATTACTCAAAATACTCCTTATATCTAGGAATTTTTTTTAAAAAAACTATTTTCAGAGTCTACAGGGTTTTTTAAAGACCTTTATTAACAGGTGCTTGCAGTTTACTGACTTTTTTGAAAAAAAAATCATGCTGTGAACTTTTATTATATTACAAATTAAAAATAAGGTTCTTAAAAGCTCAACTTGAACAAATATGAAACAATTTAAAAACCTTTAAAGGTGTACTGAGAAAAACCAGCCTTAAAAAAAAAAAAAATGTTTGTCATCATCAAAGAGTCTTTAAGTAAAGATAGTAAAAACTGCAGCCTGCATAGGTAGTGCACATAATGCTTCTAGCTATCTGGTCAAGGGGCAAAGAGCAAGCACTTGAGGTCTTCAGCTCCACTCTCCTTCACTTCTTATTGCTGAACCTTTACATTCACTTCTTCTTGTTGGATAGCTAAATCAGGTGATGGCAGAGATGGGAAAAGTGCATTTACTCGGCCTCCAGCAAGACTAATTCTCAGCTGGTGCATCTGCTGCTTTTCTCTTTGCCATCTTGTGCTTTAGGGTTTTCTGGGGGTCTGCATTGGTAATTGAAGCTACGTCCTTAACAACGTTGAGGTGACTGCTGACCTTAGTCTCATCTCCTTTATTTTCCCTAGCTCCTTCACTGTGGTCCTCATTAGGCTGTCTTGGGTGAAGTAAGCCCTTGTGGAATGGTGGTCTATAAACCACGTTACATACTCTGTCTCACTGGTCTACGTTGCTCTCTTGCACCCTGGTTGTCAGCACCTTCCATCACTTCTCCCTGCACAGGAGGGTTGGAATACTGTGGTCGACACCCGTAGGGTCTCCACGTGGTACGATGGGCACAGTGGCCTGCTGCAGAGCCTGGCCTTTGGGACCACTCTCCAATCCCTCATTCTTTCTCCATTCTCATTATTCTGGTCATTCTGCTGTTAATTGTGTGGAGCACCCCTATAATGTGGACGGTATCTATCATGGTTACATCTGCCGCATATTTACTGCCTGGCACTAGAGCTCCACCAGGGCCTGGAACATTCACTGCTTCCACACCCTTTTCTCCTTTCAGCAACATCAAACTCCAAGTTTCTCCATCTCTTACACTGCAAAGGTGCCTCCTGGAGTTATTCTTCTTTAGGGCAGACTGGTATACAAATACATCTTCTTTGGTGTTATTCCTATTGAAAAAATCACATCCGTTTCTTACACTGAACCATTTTACTGTTCCAGAAACCTTCACTGTGATGAGTTTCTTGTCCCTGCAGGCAGGTGCTGCAGATGTGAAGCCACCGGGGCCACTGCTCCCCATGGTGCCGCCGGGATGGGCCTCGGCCTGGATGCTTACGGTTGTAATGATGGTGACTGGGGCCAGCTGAGGCTGTGGCTCCTTGGGGAGATGGGGGTGCTACTCAGGGCTCCCTGGGGTCAGCTCTCCATTCCCACTACCAGCTGAACTCTACAGCATTTTAAATTATATTTTTGAAGGAGAACTGATCCCCAAGGGATTGATTTAATTTTGGAAAAAGAGAAAAGATTTGAAGCCATGCTTGCTGAATTAATAGGTGTCATAAAACCATCTTTCATCAAAAATACAGTTTAGCTCTAAAGGAATGAAACTGTTTCCTTGTGTCACTTAAAAACTGACCATGCAGGCAATTCCAAAAAAGAAATGCAATTAACTTGAAAAATGGTAGCATATTTTGAATATGTATATATCTTCCAAAAGAAACTGGCTAAAAAGGAAAATCATTTAAAATATTATAGTTTAAAAATAAAGCTTCCCTATTTTACAGAGCAAGTTGCTTATATAACCATACTTCAAAGGCACATTAAGTACATATTACTCAGAGGCTTTTATTTCTATAAAATTTTTATTTACAAATGTACTAGACATAAAAATATGTGTGATACAGTAAAAGGAAATAATCAGGAGACCAGAAAAACCAACTAAATATAAACAGTTCCTCAAAAAGAAAAAAATGATGGAAATGGAGTGGAGGAGAATCACAAAAGAAGAGCTAACGCCTTGGTATGAAATGTACTAGAGCAGCGGCCCCCAACCTTTTTGGCACCAGGGACTGGTTTCGTGGAAGGCAATCTTTCCACAGACCGGCGGGAAGGAGGTTTCTGGATGATTCAAGGGCATTACATTTATTGTGCACTTCATTTCTGTTATTATAACATGTAATATATAATGAAATAATTATACAACTCACCATAATGCAGAATCAGTGGGAGCTTGTTTTCTTGCAACTAGATGGTCCCATCTGGGGGTGATGGGAGATTGTGACACCCAAGGTGCGTTGCTTACGTCCAGTCTACTCCGTGATCTCATTCTGCTTGCTGTCACTGCAGAAAACCCTGCTTCACCAAGACAGGATGTTGGAAATGCAAGCAGGCTTTTCAGTGCTTTTGTGGCAATCTCAGGATATTCTGCCTGACTTTAATCCAGACGTATGGAGATTTGAAGTTGTCTCAAACATACTTTTAAGGCCACTGTCATTTGCCATCTCAGGCAGTTGATCCTCTTCTAGCATGGACAAAGTCGATTCACCTGGCTTATTCACGAATAAGTGAATCTACTCCTTCCCAGTTCAGGGGTCTTTTGTGGTTGGGAAGTAATGCTCAAACTCCTCTGAAAGCTGAGATAGGTGATCATGCACCAGCTGGGAGCGAAAAGGCCCTGGTTCAGTCTATTTCAAAATCTCTGCTAATGTTTGAAACATGTCAAAAATCCCAATGTTCACTCATTGCCCCCATAATTCCAGTTTGGCTTTGAATGCAGCCACTTTATCTACTGACTTGAACACAGTTGCTGTTCTCCCCTGAAGTCACAGACTGAGTTCGTTGAGCAGGCTGAATATGTCACACAAGTAACCAAGTTTTGAGACCCATTCTGTGTCACTGAAATGTGCTGCCCGTGGTGACTGTTTTTCTAAAACAAATCTCTGGAGCAGCTTTCAGAACTCAAAAACTCTGACCAGGGATCTCCCTTTAGAAAGCCATCTCACTTCTGTGTATAAGAGAAGACGTGTGTGCTTCTGCGTCCATCTCCTCACAGAGCTGCACGAACAGACGTGAGTTAAGGCCATGTGCTTTAATGTGGTTTATAATTTTAATCACATCTGCAAAATGTTAAGTTCAGTCGACATGTTTCGTCTAGCCAGAACTTCTCTATGGATGACATAGTGCGTAAACACACATTCAGAAGCGACCTCTTCGACGCGAGTAGTGAAACCAGAAAGCCATCCAGTCATGGCAGCCACTCTGTCCGTGCATATACCGACACAAAATGCCCAATTCAGTTTTCGTGATATGTAATCATTCAAAGACTGAATAGTTCTGCAGCTGTGGTGTTGGTCGGCAACAAAAGTGCACATAACATATCCTCATGCACATCCTCCTGAAAAATATATCGCACAAAAACAAGCACTGTTGCCTTGTCAACATCGGTAGACTCGTCAACCTGGACTGCGTACCATGGTGACTCATCAATCCTCTCTAACAATTGTGCCTCAATATCCTCTGCTATTTCGCCAATTCATCTTGTTACGGTGCTAGCCGAAAGAGGCACACGTGCCACCTTTTGAACTGCAGCCTCTCCTGAAAGTTCAGACAAATGTCCTTAGCAGCAGGCAGGATCAACTCTTCACCAAGAGTAAAGGTCTTCTTAGCTTTAGAAACGCGGTTAGCCACTAAGAATGACGCTCTCAGTGCAGACACATTTGATGAAGTGGCGGCCTTCGGTAATTGCTTCTGCTCTTCGTGTTCACGTTTTTTGTCTTTTGAAAAACTCCAAAGGCTTGCCTCCATGCGGCAAAGCAGTTTTGAAGGGTTCATGGATTTGTTGGATAGAGAGTCGCCACGTATTCTACAAAGCGGGCTTGGAGAATGTGAATCACCTGTTGCAATGAACCCATAATTTAAGTAGGACTCTTGGTTTTTTCTTTTGAATGCAGCTTTCTTTTTGTTGGCATTCTTAGAGTCTTCTGCTGTCTCATCATTGGGTCTTTCTCCCTCTTCAAATAAGCTCTCCAGCGACGTTTGATTTTTACTCATTTTTGGCTAGGGTTAGCTTGTGGGCTTACCAAAACTGTGACTGAGACAAGTGTGCAGGGCAGGAAAGAGGCACATACAGAAGTGGTAAATAAAATAATGGGCGGGCCATGCGTGGACTAAATTGTCGGATTCTGACTTAAAGCCCACCACCAGATGCAGCTGTATAATTGAAGTACATCGACTCACCTGCCACTATAAAGCCTGCCACCAGATGCAGCTTAATTGTCATTTGCCACTCACCAATAGGGTTTTGATATGAGTCTGCAAGCAATTGATTTATTATGGTCTCTGTGCAGTCAAACCTCTCTGCTGATGATAATCTGTATTTGCAGCCGCTCCCCAGCACTAGCATCACTGCCTCAGCTCCACCTCAGATCATCAGGCATTAGAGTCTCATAAGGAGCACAAACCTAGATCCCTCGCATGCGCAGTTCACAGCAGTTCGTGCTCCTGTGAGAATCTAATGCCACCACTGATCTGACAGGAGACGGAGCTCAGGCAGTAATGCAAGCAATGGGGAGCGGCTGTAAATACAGATGAAGCTTTGCTTGCTCATCCACCACTCACCTCCTGCTGTGTGGCCTGGTTCCTAACAGGCCACAGACCACTTCCGGTCTGTGGCACAGGGGTTGGGGACCCCTGTACTATAGAATGAAACAAGCAAAACTAAACTATACGTTCAATTATAAAACATTTAATGCTTCTCTTTGAATTCTGAAAGGACACTACAAAACTTCATTCAAGTTTTTTTCCTCCCACTTCAACTAATTGCCTAAGGTGTGATAATCAAGATTACTCATGACCTCCACGCTGCTAAATTCAGTAGACATTTTTCAGTCCTCAATTTACTCAACCTGTCAGTATCATTTGAAAGTTAATCATTTCCTCTTCCTTTAAACACTTCCAGGACACCATACTATCCTGCTTTTTCCCTTACTCCCTTGCTCTCCTAATTTTCCTTTGACGGGTCCTCCTCATCTCTGCAACCTCCGAACATTGGCTTTCCCAAGGACTCATTACTCAGTCATCTTCTGTCTCTCAACTCACTTTATTGGTACCTAAATCCAGTCTTGGGGCTTTAAATCCTGTCTATGTCCTGTCAACTTTAAACTTCTATCTCCAAACTACACGTCTCCCCTAAGCTCCAGACTTATCTCATTTCTCCATTTAGATGTCTAATAGGCATTTCAAATTTAACATGTCAAAAGCCAAACTCTTGATCTTCCTCCCCAAAACTTAGTCCTTCCAAGTCTTTCCCATCTCAGTAAATAACAAATCCATCAATTCAGTTATTCAAGCACTGGGTCACCTTTGAATCCTCTCTTGCTCCTTTACCCCATATTTATAGTGACAGAATATCCTACTCACTTTACTTCCAAAATACATCCAAAAGCTGTCCTCTTAGAGTTTTAGTTTAGGTATGCTTTATCAAAATCCAGTCAAGTGTCCATCTCCGGGCTATTGTAAATAGAGCTGCAATGAACATTTTGGTACATGCTTCTTTTTGAATTATGGTTTTCTCAGGGTATATGCCCAGTAGTGGGATTGCTGGGTCATATGGTAGTTCTATTTGTAGTTTTTTAAGGAACCTCCATACTGTTCTCCACAGTGGCTGTATCAATTTACATTCCCACCAACAGTGTAAGAGGGTTCCCTTTTCTCCACACCCTCTCCAGCATTTACTGTTTCTAGATTTTTTGATGATGGCCATTCTGACTGGTGTGAGATGATATCTCATTGTAGTTTTGATTTGCATTTCTCTAATGATTAGTGATGTTGAGCATTCTTTCATGTGTTTGTTGGCAGTCTGTATATCTTCTTTGGAGAAATGTCTATTTAGGTCTTCTGCCCATTTTTGGATTGGGTTGTTTGTTTTCTGTCATACAGAGTGAAGTAAGTCAGAAAGAGAGAGACAAATACCGTATGCTAACACATATATATGGAATTTAAGAAAAAAAATGTCATGAAGAACCTAGGGGTGAAACAGGAATAAAGACACAGACTTACTAGAGAATGGACCTGAGGATATGGGGAGGGGGAAGGGTAAACTGTGACAAAGCGAGAGAGAGGCATGGACATATATACACTACCAAACGTAACGTAGATATAGCTAGAGGGAAGCAGCCACATAGCACAGGGAGATCAGCTCGGTGCTTTGCGACCGCCTGGAGGGGTGGGATAGGGAGGGTGGGAGGGAGGGAGATGCAAGCGGGAAGAGATATGGGAACATATGTATATATATAACTGATTCATTTTGTTGTAAAGCTGAAACTAACATACCACTGTAAAGCAATTATACTCCAATAAAGATGTTAAAATGAAAAAAAATTAAAATTTAAAATTAAAAAAAAAAAAATCCAGTCAAGTCCCATTACTTTCCACTGCTATCAGCCTTGTCTAAACTACCATCATCTTTCACCTAAATATTTGCAATAGCCTTCTAACTAGTCTCCCTGTTGCCACTGATGCTTTTAATATTGATATCAGATCAATCCACTCAAGACTCTCCAAAGGCTTTCCATCTCACTCAAGAGTAAAAAGCAAAGTCAGAACAATCATCTGCAAGTCTTTTATTGATACCTGAATTTATCTCATACTACTCTCCCTCTGCCTCTCTCTATCCTAGTCACAAGGAAACACAGTCACAGTGTTTTTTAATCTACCAAGTCAGATCCTACTAATGCCCTTAAGACTTGCCCTCCCATTTGCCCTGAAAGCTCTTCCCCAGATGCACGTGGCTGGCGTCAACTTCATCTCCTTGAGGTCTTTGGTAAAAACTCTTCTAATCACTCTATTTTAAACTGCAGTCTACCACTTTCCCTGTTTTTTAGCTACTTTATTTTTCACATTGTACTTATCACCATCTAGCACATTATATATTTTTCTTTTTTATTTTGTTTTGTTGTCTGTCTCCTCCCATGATAGTGTACATCCTCTTTCCCCCCAGTACAGGCAGGAATTTTTTTTATTGAAGTACAGTTGACTTATATTAGTTTCAGATGTACTTATAGTGTACTTAAAATACAGTAACTTATATTATAAGATGTACTTATAATATAGTGACTTATATTAGTCACTATGTCTACTGACTGCTTCAATAGTTTTATAGATTACACACTACACAAAGTTATTATAATACTATTTATAATATTCCTTGGGCTGTACATTACATCTATGTGACTTGTTTTATAACTGGTAGTGTGTACCTCTTAATCCCCTTGATCTATTTCACCCATCCTCCCATTTTCCCTCCAGCAATCACTGGTTTGTTCTCTGTCTTTGTGAATATGTTTCTATTTTGGTATATTTGTTGATTTGTTTTTTTTTTTTTAGATTCCACATATTAAGTAAAAAAAATACAGTATTTGTCTTTCTCCGTCAAAGCAGGGATTTTTGTCTGTTTTATTCACTATCATATCCCTAGCCCCTGAACACCTAGAATAACAATGCCAAAAAACAATATTTAATAGTAATATTTACTAAAAGAAAGAACGACTGAAAGAGTGAATGATTCTTATTTATATTCAGTCTCCATTGGCTTGCATTATTTTGTTTTTCCTTTCTATTAAGTATGTATTGAATATATGTTACCTTTGATTTGAAAAAGAGGTCTACAGCATAGGCTGTAGGG
>NW_006791240.1:1963293-1971980 GCF_000442215.2 Lipotes vexillifer
GTAGGGAAATTAAATAACACATTTCAAAAAAAGAAAATGATTTAAAATTTGTTAATTTTTTTGTCTTGGCTATTGAATTTCAGTCAATATCATTATATCACAGACACTTTATAAAATATGGAAAGTCTGCAACCATATAGCTCCATTTATATCCCCTCCCCAGAACCTACTGTTAGAGTTGCCATATATATTACATTTATATACATTATAAACCAAAAAGACAGTGTAGTAATTTTTTCTTTAATCAGTTTTGTTTATTTTAAAGAAAATAACAGAAAGGATATTTTATCTTTACCCACGCAGTTAGCATTCCTAATGGTCTTCATTCATTCCTAATGATCCAACTTTCCTTCTCCAGTCTGTAATGTACATCTGGTAGCAACAAATTATCTTAATTTCCATTTATAACACTTAAAGAATATAATTCACTGAATGAAAAATTCTGGGTTGACAGGTTTTGCTCCAGCTCTATGGCTTCCTTCTAATGAGAAGTGTGCAGTTACTCAAATCATTCTTTACCTTATTTATGTCTAGTTTTTCTCTGCTTGCTTTCAAGATTTTCTCTTTCCTTTGGTTTTCTGCAGTTTTACTATAATATGCCTTCTGTGGTACTCCTTAAATTTATTTCGTTTGGAGTTTGCTGAGTTCCTTCAGTCTATAAATATAAGTTTTTCAACAAATTTGGGAAAGTTTCTACTATTATTTCCTCAAATATTTTTTCTGGCCCCTTCTCTCACTTTTTTCAATTAAAAATTAATCAATAATCGTATGAGAAAGAAGTGGAAATTTTTATTCAAGCCAAATTTGAGGATTATAACCCAGGAGACAGCCTCTTAGTGAGTTCTGAGAACAGCTCCCAAAAGGTAAAGGGGGGAAAGGTCAAGTATATATGAGATTTTGGTGAAGAGGGTACATGCAACCAAATGCATATCTCAGTAGAAGGCTGATGCTAGTCATGAGGAACAGACTTTTAGTTAATTTTAGTGCTTTTCTAAGTATGGGAAAACGTATGAGTTTGGGTTCATAAAACCTTCTCCTGAAAATATCAAACTATCTGAAGGCCAGTTCTGCCAGTTTTCCCAGAGCACAGAGTGTCTCATTCCTAGTCTCTGCCCTGAACTCCTTTCAGGGTGTATTAAAAGTCAGCAACTGCAGTGGCTAACGTCTTGATTCTTGTAGAACTGGATGGTGGGAAACATTATTTTCCAATCCCTTCCTTTTCAGTTTGGGAGGCATTTCTTAACCAATTTGACCCATGGCGCTAGGAATACTCAGTCCCATATCAGGCGAGGATTTTGTTGACAGGCCACCCAATATGTTGTTACTGGACTAGGCCCTGTTAACAGTAGCCAAAAGCCTGTGGACCTCCTGTTTCACTAGTCTGTTATGGTCCAGGAAATGGTTCCCTCTTGTTGTTTTTTCCCATATCTAGAGTTATACTATTACCATCATTGATCTCATATGACTATATATTTGGTCAATCATTTCAAGTCGCCTAATAATCATTAATTTTATCTGAGGCTCGGTAACACATTTGGTAATACAAGGAACAATAATCTTGTAAAATAGGCAGAATACAAGTATTATAAGTAGTAGCATTAAAAAGGTCTTAAGTATTTAAGCTAAAAACTTCTATTAGGTGTGGCCCAGTATCTCCAGTCTGTTCTACACCAATTGCTATCTTTAAGGGAAATGATATACTGGCATTGTATATAAAGTTCACCAAACATGTCTTCATGTACAAGGCAAGTAGTGAGTCATCATGACTCCTTACAGAATTGATAAAGGATTGTTATCTTCTAAGGAGTTATATGGCTGGCAATAGAAGGAGAAAAACTGATCTTTATGGTTGAGCAGGTATTTCTGCATTGGGGAGGTCTGGTTAATGCATAATGCAGATGCACAATGCACACCAGAAGGGAGACAGGAGTCCAAAGGGCAGAGAAATACCTTATGTTTAAATTTTTCTTGTCTTGCCATCAAATGTGAATTTTTATTTCATCTCTTTGCATATTAGATTTCAAGACTTCCCATAAATCTCTTCAGTTCTTTCCCCCCAATCTTTTCTATCTCTCTTCTAATGTTTCAGTCTATTTCCAAGTTCATTTATTTCTCGTTCATGTCCATTCTGCTAATAAGCAAACAGTGGATCTCTTTTTACATTAAATATATTTTTTAGTTCCAAATTTTCCATTTGATTTTTTTATTTTGTGGTTGATAATTCTCACCTGTTATTTAATTCCAAGCAAATTTTTTTACACTGCTGGTTATAAAAAGTCCCTTAAAGTCTTCATGTGATAATTAAACAATTCTAGGTTATCTTGGAGGTGGCATGTGCCAATTTTCTCTTCCCTTGAGAATAAGTCACATTTTCCTAACTCTTCATAGGATGAGTAATTTGTGATTACTCATGATGATATGCTGGACATTTTGAATATTATCCTGTGGAGACTATATTCTGAAAAATCCAGATGATTCTGTTTTGGGGGGTCGTTTTCTTGTTTCGATACAATTACAGATTGTCATGCCTTCTATGTGTGGTGTCTCAGATCTCAATTTCAGTTCCTGAAGTCTTATTTACAATCTACTATCCGTTTGTCATGATCATACATGGTTTCATGGGTCAGCCATAGATTTTAACTGTGTTTTTTTAAAATATAGAATTCAGACCCTTTTCCGACTGCCTCTTTTCTGGGGGCCCATTAATCACCCTGTAGTGCTGGTTGCCCTAGTGCTTGTTACCTTAATTTTTCTGGCTGGGAAGTTGGTACATCAAAATAGAAAAATGAGAAACTCAGCCCATGCTGACCACTTGTTCCATGTTTTGACTCCCCTCTAAAACATCCCTGCTTTTTATTCAGTCGCCAAGGCCCTCAGGTGGATTTTTTCAGCATGATGCCCAGAGTTTTTACAAGGTTATCTGTGGGAATATCAGTTTCTTAGGAGCTTTCCCTTCCATACGAGTTTTGGAAATTTTCCAAAGTGGATTTTTAGTTCTGGAGGTTGTTTTATACATTTTCTCTTATCAGTTAGGCTTTTATCCTAATATAATAAACCGTTAAAAACTCATGATGCTATCATTTTCTTGAATGAAAGACAGAACACAAAATTAAATACTGAAATATCTAGCAATGAAGACTAATTGCTTGACACATAGGTTATTTGATAATTAAGAAATCTCTAGTAATGATTATGAAATATCTAAACTTTGTTAAAATCTGTTTTGCAAGTTTATGTCAAAAAGCCGCCTTATATATGACTTCATAATCTTGTAAACATTCAATAACTCCAACCAAATGGAGCTCCAAATTCAACTTAACTCAGAGTAAATTTTACTATACTACAGAAAGTTACACTGAGAAAGTCTGTATTTTACAAATTTCTTCCAAACCTAATGAGTCATTTAACTGATTAGTGATATCTTTCCTCATTTGCCATTTACCAAAGATAACCAAATACAAAATATTCACTGACAAGTTACACTGCTCAAAACCACATAAAGAAAATTATTTAGCACTCTCATGATCCACAGGTCAAAATCACTTGAGACAGGCTTCACAGTATAGATATTCTGAAGACATTATTTGGGGGAGAATTAATTTATTTTATTTATTTTAAAGCCCAGATGTTGACATGCTATCTACATTAAGCTCAGAACCACAGACAATACTTACTGTCTGACCAATACAACTTTTTTATGCTGTCTCTTTTCTCCAGAGATTTTGAGGCAAAAAATATAAATACTGTGTTATTATATAACAACTAGTGATGTAAGCTTCATTTGTAAAATTTCAACTAATTAATATGTCCTACATACCTTAAAAATTCCACTGTAACCCACTATCGCTTCATTCACGGGAAGTGACCTTGCCTCCTACTTTACCAAGAAAATTGAGACTATAATGTGTGAACCACCTCAGCCTTTTTCCCTGTCATAACACAGTCTGATATTCATTTGCATCCTCTGCACCTTTCCTTCATTTTCTGAATTTCCAGAAATAACTTTTTAATGACAAAATTTTTGCAGGTGCCTGTCCTGATAGTAATTGTACTTTTAAAATTTACAAGTTGAGAAAATACACATGCACCCATGGACTTACAGTCAACCTCCATTAACAATAAGGGGCCCAGCAGGCTATGCCTACAGACTGGGAACTTTCAAATCTTAATGAAATACATTTTCATGAAATGCCCAAAATTTAGAGGCATTTTCTTTTAAAAGTTCTGACTTTGACGTAGGTACTCTATTGTCTATGTTAGGATTCAAGGAATAGATTCTTCATCACTTGGGTACTTGTGTACAAACAAGGTGACACAGAGTTACTACTTATTTTCACTGTTGGTATAAAAGAATGTGATAAGAAAGAGCCATATGACAAATTGCTAAGTTTGCAAAGTGGTTCAGAACAATGTTTGCTCCTTTCTGAATGGAGAATTATATAACTGCTTATTGTTTAACCCTTTTTCCTTTTTGCTGCCAAGAAGCTCCCACCAATTCTGAAATTTCACTATAGCAATCATACTGGATTTATGATTTGCACATCTGTATTTTCTTGATTTTCTACCTTTATTTATATTTCATTGGTTTGTCACTCTACTTAGCATCACTCTGTTAGTGCTTGAAGAAAGCAACTTCACATATTAATATGGAACAAGGCAAAGAAGTATGAAAGGAAGGCAAGTTGCATATTAGCCCAAATATCTGAATTACAGAAACATTTCCATGCAAAGCCAACACATGGCCGAACTGGGACTCAAACCCAGTAAAAGGACCCATGAAAGAAAAAGTGGCTGTACAAGCGCAAATTCATTTCTAGGGATAGTAAAACAAATAAAATGATATGGACAAAAGATGGCAGCAAATACTGTCACCTTGACATAAAAATGACAGCACTATTGTCATTCAATATTATTATGGTTATTAGAATCACTGGGAACAGAAATATCTTTTAATAAGGGTAAATTCAAACTGTTACTTATATGTCCAATATAGAACATAAAAATTTAAAAAGAAATGTTAATCCAAAGGCAAAGAAGAAATATTTTTAATGTTTAGTACTCCTTTTCTATAACATAATCTTCACATTGATTATTTAAATAGTAAGTTAAAAAAAAAAAAACTCTTACATGAAAGACACTTGCTTCTTCAGAATTACAAATACTTTGACTTACACTGTAGAATTCTCTCTCAGCTCCAAACAGCTTGGGATATCACAATTCCTAATGTGACTTAAACAAAACTCACATATTTCCCCAGCCAGGTATACTGCCCATTAAGAACTAATTCATATATGTGAACATAATATCTTGCTTAAATATATCTTTGTTTTTAAAGTCAAAAAACCAGAAGAATATGATAAATCACATTAAATAATTAGTTTTGCAAAATTAGGATATGCACTACTGTACCCACTTCCTTGCCTACTGCAAAGGACAAACAAGAATAGAAGCTAAAACTGAATAATTTCAGCTACATGTAATATTTTACATCATTTTCCTTCTAAATAATTAACTATTCTTTTTGATTTATTTCTAACATTTCAATTGTTCGTAATATAATTTATATATTTCAAAATTTGAGACTTTAAATACCACATTAAGCAATATGGTTTTATAAAATTTATTATTTCAGAATTATGTCAAGAAAAGCCACAGCTTCAACATTAGAAAACATTCTAAAGAATAAAAGAAGTTCATGAAGGGAAAATACTTAAAAAGTGACAAAGCACCTTTGAAACAAAATGAAACATATAATAATAACTCGGTTCCAAAATACAGAGATGACTTTTAAACCACATTGAAGAAAGCCTATCACTATATATTATATTGTATCACATTTCACACCTAAAACTTTCCATAGAATTTATAATAAGATGGTTTTACTACCTTATATCCAGGTCCTAACTGATGAATTGCAAATATCTGTGCAGGGTTGAGGGCTTCACTGAACACATACACGGCACCAAGTTGACCACAGAATACCCTATTTGCATCAGCAGTTTCTGAAGATCCGAGAAAGCACTTGTCATAGCTCTATTTTTAAAAAGTCACAAAAAAAATCAAATGTTTTATTTTGTAATGACAAAATATTTAAGGATACCTGCCTTCATTGTCAGGAATACCATAAAGCATAACAATAATAACAGAAGAAAGCAACAATTAAGACTCTATGGAGTATTTAAATAATAAAAACCAACTAAAGATTTTTTAGGGAAAGTTAATCAGTCAAATGTTTCATATTTATGGGAAAGCAAACAGACAATAACCACCTACTCAATAATCGTCTGACCAACTTTCCAAATTCTATAGTTAAAAGCAAAAGGGCTTATAACTATTTATTTACAAAAGTAAAATTAATTTTAAAACTTTAATTATTTGTAATTGTCCATAGATAGTCATCTGAATCAACATAATGACTATTCCAAATTTAACCATAAACACATTGGACTGAATTTTAAAAATTCTACCTAATTTATCCACTATGGATACATTTCTCTATTCCTCTACACTAAGTTAAGGACACAAAGAAAAATCACTTCCTTCTCTTACATGAGTAGGAACTATGCAGAATCAGATAAACAATAATCACCAAAATCTGCTGACTAAAGCAGATGGTACAGTGCTCTCCATCTGGGGAGTTCAGCACCTAAGAAACCACACTTAACAAGACCCCTTCCCACCTCTACTTCTTAAATCTCACCTAATACGTGGCCCCACCTATCCAGACCAGTGAAAGCAGTCACTGTTCAGTTCAGTCCTCCCAACCTCACAGGTTATTCTACACTGGAATAATGATAAGCAAGACATTATATGTATGGAATCCCTTTGATGCCTCAGTAAAATAACCAAAAAATTGTGAATGAGGTAGAAAGAAAGACACTCCTCATAAAATACCCAATCTTTAATTAAAAGTATAGGAAATTAAGAACTGACTGCATAATGTATGTGTGTGTATGTGTTATTGTCCAGGCCTCTCCATTTCTTGGAATATTATTGCAAATAAGTGAAAAATCAGTCTTTTCTCTCTTTCTCTTTTTAAATATGACTACAGAGTCATGACAGTCAACAAAATCACTCTGCAATAGAAAAGACTGTCCCCTTTGGAGGGCAAATATGAAGCAGAATTTCACGTGAATATTCCAATTCTGAAAAAAATCATTCTCATAAATATTTATTGACTGTGACCCAACTATGAGTTTCTAGGACAGAACAAGCAAACTGTTTCTGTAAAGGAACAGACAGGAAATATTTCAAACTCTGCAATCCCTAATTTGTTTCATCACAGATTCTTCTTTGATTTTTGTTTTATTTGAGTCTTTAAAAAAAAAAAAACCTTTTAAAAAATGTAAAAACCAAGATAAACTTTCTACTTCTGCCTCAAAACTTTTGCACTCACTGCTTCCACTGAATGGGATATTTCCTCCAAATATTCACATGGCTTTCTCCCTCCACTCTTCTCACTAAGACCATCTCTGGACCATCTGGCTTCTCCCTTCCCTATACCTACACTTTTATATTTGTTCCCACTTAGTTTTTCTCCACAGTATTTATCACCATTTATCTAGTAAATAATAGTCACATGTTATACTTATTCGTTCTGTTTAAGGTCTTGCTTTCCCATCAAAATAAGGTATAAGACACAACTTTTAATGCTTGAGATTCTGAAAAGAATAGAATACTGCATTTATATTTTTGACCTAATACTTCATAATTTGGCCAAGCAATTTTCCTTTTTTTTTTGTATCATTAATCATATCTTTTAGCAATTTAATTATACTAAATTAAACCAAGAGTTCACTTAATCGAAAAAAATTTCAAAGTAAAACTACTGTTTCTACCAAACTATTTTATTATTCAATTCATGCTATAAACAGTGATAGATCAAACACTCAAATACATTAAAATACAGATAAATAAAAACTTACATCATTTGTGTTAACATGCCAAGCCATATCACCATAGGACACCAGCTGTCCATTAACATAACACCGAATTTCACTGTTCCTCCATCGATTGTAAATGTGGACAATGCTGATCATGTACCACTTAAATGAAAAAAAGTTTAGGATATCAATATGTAATATTTAGTTGTTACTGTTTAAAAGCAACCATGTAACATTTATCCCACACTACAAAAAATTGCTTGAATGAATATTAATGATCATCCACTAGCATTTTTTCAAATTTCCTTTCCCATTTCTCATTTTACAGGTGAAAAAAATGACTCATAAAGAATAAATGTGTGATGGAGATGGAGCGAGAACACTTTCAGCTCTGGACTGACATCCTTCCACTATACCAAGATCCAAAAATTGTGGAAATACAATTATATTTATGCTCATTCATTTAATAACATTTGCATTGTGCCAGGCACTGCAAATACCCAGTTTTTACAGACAGACCATAGGTTCAAGCTCTTCTGGAATTTATGGAGCAGTGGAAGAGCCATACATTAGACAAGTAAACAAATACAGAATTAAAAATTATGATGGGGCTTCCCTGGTGGCGCAGTGGTTGAGAGTCTGCCTGCCGATGCAGGCGACATGGGTTCGTGCCCCCAGTCCAGGAAGATCCCACATGCCGCGGAGCGGCTGCGCCCGTGAGCCATGGCCGCTGAGTCTGCGCATCCGGAGCCTGTGCTCCGCAACGGAAGAGGCCACAACAGTGAGAGGCCCGCGTACCGCAAA
>NW_006791240.1:1972334-2027372 GCF_000442215.2 Lipotes vexillifer
AAAAAAAAAAAAAAAAAATCATGATGATTACTGTGGGGAAATAAGAACAGTGTAAACTGAGAAAGAATAACCTAGGATTCTACTTTGGATTGAATGGTCAGGAGAAATCTGTCAAGGAAAAAAAATTTAACATTTATAATAAGATTTAGATAATTTCAATTCCACAATTTAGAATTATTAAATCCAGGAATAATTATATTTAACTTAATAATGTGTGACTATTAACTAAGAATCAAAGAATGAGTTTATACTCAGCTCTCATTTTATAGTTACCAGTGTCAACAAAAAGCATTTTAAAGTCTATTTTCATATGAGATTATTTAAGTTCTATAACAATTTGTGGATCTAATCCTTGGCCTCTTTGGAGTTAATAGCCTAATGCAGATAATATAGAAATATTATTTCTAAACTACAGAAAAATACAAACGATTTATAGATATTTAAACAATTATGTTTTCATCAGTTAAGAGAGATTTAGACTAGTTTTCCCCAAAAACATAAAAATATAAAGTACAAAGTTTGTTCTTCAGATTAGTTAAAAGAACTATTCAATTTATTTCATACATATTTTGCATAATATAAAGCCATAAGAGTAATTCTTAACCACTAAAATATTAATCATTTCAAGGTATCTGAAATACTTTGAACAAAATTCAGTTTTATTCATTTTGATTTAGAAACTAAAAATAGTGCACTGAACAACTCACAGAAGACAGTAATACAAGCAACACTTTTCCTCAATTACATTAAAAAAAAAGTCAGGTCAAACCATTTAACCCCTAAAACACATCTGTTTTAAAGCTGTCTTATTCTAGATCATCCTTAATTTACTGCAAACTGAGGCTTTCACCTGACCTGAAAGCAACATATATGTTGGCCCTGATTAAAATTAGAAGAAAATCTTCAAAGTTGGTCATTTAGTGACTCATGTTTCTAAATATTATAAAATTATTAAGAAACTGAGCTTAAAATAAATTTAAGAAAAATCTTACAGAAGTTTACATGTATAAGAATTAAAATTTACCTCTCTTAACACTCATTGAGTTTAAAAAATTTCAACCAGAATGCTATCTGGGTAAAACAGGAGATACAATCTTTATATTCTGGAATAAAATTTTTAGAAATTTTAAATGTCTAAATAAAATAGACATAAATAAATGTCTATTAATAGAAAGGGATTTTCTGTTGCCCAAAGACAATTTTAATATATGAAAATTATGAAAAACTGTTCCTAATACATATCTGACACCCATAAATAAGATACCACGGACTATATTTCTATTTATTTTTTATCTACTATTTCTTCATTATGAGATTTTTTTTCTGATAAAATTGATATTATTTACTCCTCAAAGTCGTTTATTCAAAGAATTTACTGTGGGCCTACTTCATGGCAAGTGTCCCCCAGATCGTAGGCACATAAAGAAATGTAACATACACAGCCTAAAGGAGGTTTCTTCATTAGAGAAACAAACATGAAAACAACTATAAAACAATGGATAATATCTAAATTACACATATGGCAGCAAAAGAAGTAATGACTAACTGAGGGTAGGTAAAAAGGAAAGACAGAAAAGGAAGGCTAACAGAGAAGAGTTCACTAAAAGAGTAAAATAAAGCTTAAGACTAAACTTGAAGGATGAATAGAACAGTTGAGTAAACAAGGGGGAAACATTCCAGGCAGAAGAAACTTAATATGGTACATGGAGCACAGTGGTTTGACAAAACTTTTCTCAGTGTTCAGGTGTGGCAGGCAAAATAGACAAAGACCAGATCATAAAGAGACCCATAGTTCACCTTTTGTAATCAGCCTTTACTTTTTGCATAATGTGGTATAACTAAAGAATTTTGAGCAGGAAAGTGAAATGATCATCTCCATAGTTTAGGAACATAACTGGCAGCAGTAAGGAAGTGGGGCAGTTAAGCAAGTGTGGATGAGGATAAATGAAAATCACAGCAAAAGTCCAGGTAAGAAAACCATAGGAGCCTACACTAAGACATTGGTAATTTTAAAAAGCGGGGACAGGAACTAATTAACAGAACTGACTGGAACTGCTAATATAGAAAAGGGGAGTCTAAGATGGTTTCCAATTTTTCACTTAAATGGGTAGTGGTACCATCAACTTAAGATAACTAATATAGTTATCCAGTTATTAGCCAGATAATTAAGTTTGGAGTTATAAACAGAGTTTGCTTTTGGTTATAACACTAACATTAAAGCTTAAATGGGTGAATAAATGAATACACCATTTAATGAATGAATTGGTCACAGAACGAACAGTACTTATTTATAGGAAAATTAACCTTTCTATTCTCTTTCCTTAGTAAATCAAGATATACTCTACAGATAACAGACAAGTGACTTTTTAAATCAAAAGAGCCCAAGTTTTGACTTGATATTTTTTGACTAAAGGAAACAGGAGTAAACTTGGAGACTATATATACATACTGATACTATACATGTATGTTGAGGTCTACATTTAGTTTGAAACTCAAAAATAGATCTATAACAGAAATACAACAACAGGAACAAGAAAAAAGGATGTATATTAAGAATTCATCAGAAAAATGTAATATGATATTTATACAAATATCAACTGTAGCTAACATGTATTGAGTAAATTTACTACATAGTAGGTAATGTGCTAATTGTTTACATTCACTTTCACAAGGTCAAACATCTGGTTAAGTGGTACCACTAGGAAAGCACTTTTTGATAGTCTAGCTAAACCCCTTATTAGGCAGGATAACAACCTAGCTAGGGTATACCCTGAAAAAACTAAAGAAAGGGAAAAAAATAAAAAATGGAGTTATCTCAAATAATGAAATAGTAAAAGCAAATACTAATTATTTTCAAGGTTTATAAAAATCTTTACAGAAGGCCTTTCAAAACCCACATCACTCCCTGATCCTGCTCCTAACAAGATATATATATAGAGAGAGAGATCTATTACAACTGGGAATGCATTTCTCAAAGGGGAAAAATGTAAAGACAGAGAGAGAAAGAGAGAGAGAGGGAGAAAACAAAGGGGTTAAATTGCTTTTTATTCGTTAATGGCAAGTTTATTTGATCCTTAACTTAACGCTAAGTTTTCTTATAGTCTTTAAACCACTGTTTCTTAAACTTGTCCGATGAGAAAAATCACCTAGAGCATTTGTTAAAAACTCATATTCCTGATATGAAAATGATAATTCCACGAATCTGTATTTCTAACAAGGTTCCACTAAAATTCTAAATAATTTGGCACATTTGGCACACTCTGTCTGGGTAGCATCCCAAATCTAATAAATCAGAATTTCTGGAGGAGAGGCAATGAGATTTATATGAAAAAAAGTGGGATTTGTATCAAGAAAAAAATAACTCCCATTCTAATGTATAAAATTTAGAATCATTGCTTTTAAGCTATTTTCTAAGTATATATAATAATGAATTATTGTTAAATTGACATTCTTTAATAGAAATAATTATTAAACTATCCCTTACATAAGAGAAAGATTTTTATTAGACTCATGTAAAAATAAAAATATGTATTTGAAAACCCCATCCAAAATAATATTTTCTTCAGTATGTGGCAAAATACACATGGGATCATAAGCAAACAAGAAAACAAACAAAAAAGAAAGAAAAAGAAATGAAGCATTCTCACCACCTTATATGGGCTCATCAAATCTGTTATGGTTGTTCCCGTGGATAAGGGGTAGAGTATGCCCTGAAGAAGGTGAACAAAATCACTGCTCTATATCCAAGAAAGACCCTTGAACCTGGAAGGGGGACCAGGCCTTAAACATGTGGGAAGGAGAACTATACTCCTTATTTTTTTTATACAGCAGGTTCTTATTAGTTATCCATCTTATACATATTAGTGTATATATGGAGAACTATACTTTTGGCCCTTGTGTTTTTAGACTCTGGACTTTCAAATGTTTGGTTACTGTGACACGAAGATGGAGTCTGGTAAACAAAAGAAAGATCTCTCTAGTAAATCCCAGCTGATAATGAGTGAATTATATCTATATATCTAATGATACAGTTGCACGTTTCTTTGCATTTTCTCTTGTTATTCTTTACCTTTAAACAGACTTTTAAAAGTACGTTTCAACTTGGTCTCTGAATATCCATGTTCTAGCAGATATTAAGCAAAGGTATATTTTATGGGTCTAAACATTAACAAGAGAGCAACAACCCTCTCCTTGAAGCCAGCATTACTGAAGAAGCTGAATTTAGTGAAACCTTCAATCTCAGGAAACAAGATTCAGGGCTGCTAGGATCAGCTGAATCTCTCTTAAGAAAAGTCTCTCTGTATTACCAAACCTGGAGGTTTAACATTAGACTTAGAAAGGGAGTTCATCACCTATAAATCCATAGTGGAGGACAGCATACACACACATACACTAACCGGTTACTCAGAAGTTTGAATCTCTAGTCTAAAAACTGGTTGTTACCTAAACCACATAAGGTTAGAGGAAGAAGGAGGAAGAACAAGAAAAGAGAGAGGAGGGAGAGGAGAAGAAGGGGAAAGAAAAGGGAGATGAAAAGGATGAGCAAAAGAGGAGGAGGAGGAGGTAAAGGAGGAAAGGGAGAGAAGGCAGAATTACAATTAGAGTAACATAATTCCTCAGATCTACAATGAAAGTCACAAAGCTCATATAAAAGTTTGCCTTGGAATAATCTTTGAATTAATAATGATTGTTGAAATACTTTAATATTGTTTTCATAGATGTGCAGAAAATTTAAAAGATACTGCATAATTTCTGTATATTATATAGTACATTTACATATTATACACAAATTATATATAATAATATATTATAAATAAATTATATATAATATATACCAAAATTTTAGGATCAAAATGAAGATCTAAGAATGTGGCAGTTGTTGGCATTCGAAGTAACTGTGTTTTCCATTAAACCTGTGCAAAACACTTTTTCAAAAAGCATAAAATCTCTCTTAATGGTCATGGATATTGCTCTATTCTCTACAATTCCAAAAATTAACTTAGGTTTGCAATATGCATTATTATGCTGGAACAACAACAAAAAAGGCTAGTAAGCTTTAGATTTTAAATGTGTATAACATAGCAACAACCTAAATTACTTGGTCTTTATTGCCATGACTACTTTTCTTCTTACTGCCACATGGAAAAGGTTCTTGGGATACTTACCTACAAAGAAGCACTGACCACAACAAGGCATGCCCTTTTTCTCACTGTATCAATAGTAATACCTCATTTATTTCATACTACGGGGAAATAAACTGCTCAATATAAATTAGCTGTCCAAATAAATGTAACTTACTCTTTTAGGAAACAAAAGGGTTTTTGGTTGTTAAAGTCATATTTTACTTATTTATCTAACATATATCACTGACAGTCGACCAAGTTCAATACTCTGTGTTAGGCATATGAGGAAATACAAAATCGAATCCAACACATAGCTTAGTCTCAATAGTTACTAAATAATACACATATAAATGAATAATAAAGGTTTTAAAGAAATAACAGCCATTAGAAATACTGAAATAATATGCTGAAAGAGAGACTGTATCTGGGGAGCAAAGCAAGGCAAATCAGGGACAGATTCCATGGAAATCTTATGTGAAATGGAACATAACGATGGGGTGGGATTTAAGACCTAGAGCTGAGAGTAAGGGGACAAGTAAATGTATTTCAGGCCAGAGACCGAACATTTGAAAAGGAAAAGATAAAAAAAGTGAAGCATGTATATCAGTTCAGTTTTGCCAAAATAAAAGATTTAAGTAAAAAGCTGAAAATAAAATCCAAATCATGAAAGACTAGGTTAAATTTTTTAATTTATTCTGTAGTAAGTCAGAAGTAAATGATTGGTTTGAACAGTGAAATAATATGATCAGGAATATAAATCAGGAGGAGGAAGAGGAGGAGACAGAGGATACAAGATAAAAAGAGAGCAATATGAAGAATTTAAGCAACATGTAAAGAATTTCATAAAGGTGAAAGCTATATTTCAGCGATACTAAGTATAGGACTTGGAAATTTAACTGACTGATATAAAGATCAAAGAGGGGCTGAAGCTGACTCAAGTCCCCACTACTATGAAGACGGTAGCCTCTTAATCAAAACAGGGGACTTGGGCTTCCCTGGTGGCGCAGTGGTTGAGAGTCTGCCTGCTGATGCAGGGGACACGGGTTTGTGCCCCAGTCCGGAAGGATCCCGCATGCCACAGAGCGGCTGGGCCCGTGAGCCATGGCTGCTGAGCCTGCGCGTCCGGAGCCTGTGCTCCACCACGGGAGAGGCCACAACAGTGAGAGGCCCGCGTACCACACAGAGGACTTAAGAACATGAATGATATAGGACTGGGATGGCCAAATAAAGGCTGCGGGGCCAGAAAGACATTCACTTGGCCATATCTCATAGGGAGATGAGAATATAAGAATAAAGCTCTGGAAATAAGAATAAGAGAGGAAAGCTATCATAAAACTGAATAAAAATTCCCGAAAAACATAAGCTCCACAAAAGCAAGGATGCTGTCTGTTTTGTTCACTGTCGTATCTCCTGTGCCTACAACAGTGTCTGACACTCAGTAAATACATATTGAATGTTCACTGAAAGAATGCCACACAACAGATCACAGCCAGAGAGAGAATGAGAGAGGTCAGGAGCCTGATCTTTTTATGTCAAAAGTTAGATATAAAAGTAGAAAGAATATGCAGATAAGGATAAGAGGAAAGCAGTAGGAGTCACGAGAAAACCAATAAAAGAGAATATTACAGAAGTCATAATAGGTGAGTTTTAAGAGAGTGGGAATGGTGAATTGTGTCATTCTCAATAGATAATTTACTTATACCTACCTTGCGTGGTTGAAAATCATACTTCACACAGTGCTGAAAACCTTTTCCTTTGGACTTCAGTGATGTGACTATCAGGCAATTGCCAACGAAATGAGCAGAGTAACCAACTCCTTTGCTAGTACGAAAACTGCAAAGAAAACTGAGAATAGTATAACATCCTCTGCGACAAAGAACAATATACCTAAAGATTAGTATTATACAAATAATATAAAACATAATTATAAAAATAAAACTTACATCCCTATAGAGTAGAAGGGGTATTACATGTACCAAATAAAGACTAAAACATGAAAAGTTTAGAAAAACTAAAAGAAGGCATGTAAATTGGGAAAATAGAAGACTATAGAACTTTTTAATATTTCAATTTAAAATATCACAAATACATAAAAACAAATTAATAGCCAACAAAAGCCTACCAAGTAGATTTCATATACCTTCAATGACCACCTAGAATTAACAAATACAGAAATCATGTACACAGTTAATGTTTTCAAAATCAACTTGCTCTTTAATTCTACTATATCTTTGAAAATAGCTTACGACTTTACCAAAAAAAAAAAGTCACAGCCAATTTTGATAAATAACGTAGGTAATCAAGCAAAGGAATACATTTTCACTCAAAAGAAGAAAAAAGATGTGACTATGAAATATAGTTATTTTCTTCTAGAGGAGCACTCCTCCAGCTGTGAATTCAATCACAATATATATTAAAAAAAAAAAAAAGAACAAAACCTGTAAATGTTTTGACAAATGACAGTATTATTGAAATAAAAATATGATCTCCCAAAATGACCTTTTTTTTTTTTAAATGTACACAACATATGATCTTATGTAAATGGTATCATATCTTGTATGGCACAGTGAGCATTTAGAGATGACTTTTTTTTGGCTGTGTTGGGTCTTCGTTGCTGCGTACGGGCTTTCTCTAGTTGCAGCGAGCAGGGGCTACTCTTCGTTGTGGTGCGCAGGCTTTTCATTGCAGTGGCTTCTCTTGTTGTGGAGCACGGGCTCTAGGCATCTGGGCTTCAGTAGTTGTGGCTCATGGGCTCTAGAGCACAGGCTCAGTAGTTGTGGCACACGGGCTTAGTTGCTCTGCAGCATATGGGATCTTCCTGGACCAGAGATGGAGCCCGTGTCCCCTGCATTGGCAGGCGGATTCTTAACCACTGCACCACCAGAGAAGCCCCCAAAATGACCTTTCTGAAGTTCATCCCCATTTATGTTTGGAAGTTCAGATGCTTGTTAAAACTCTCTCTCATTACTCTCCATATATAATCTTTTGTAATAGAGTTTACAAGCTATTAATAGCTCACATTTTTCTACACTCACATTTCTGAACAGTCATTGTACAAAAAGCACTTTAAATATTATGCTACCATTAAATCCTATGTGATATGTACCATTATTATCCTCATCTTACAGTTGAAGACACCAAAGCACAGGATAAACAGTAAATGGTAAAGGCAGAACTTAAACTCAGGCAATCTTATTTCAGAGCACTGCAAGTATTAAATGAGGCAATACATGTAAGCACTTATAATGCCTAGTACATATAGTAAGATAACAAACGAAACTTTGATGTTCTTATTACTTGTCATTATTGGTAAACTAAAATCATCACGTTCCGAGTCCTTACAGGTCAACCCATTGTTGGGTTGATGAACCCATTCTGTCAGTTATCTACCAAATAATTAATCTTATCTAATTATAACTTCTCACATGGTTATCAAAATCAACATTTTTAAAGCATACCTTAATTATGCTCACAGAACCATGTTAAGTCAAAAAGCAAAGTGAATGAAATCTGGTAGGAGTTTATTGTTGTTGTTTTGGGTTTTTTTTTTTCACTAAGAACACACAATTGAACTATGCAGACTGGAGATAGGAGTCTGTAACCCTTGACTCTTAAAATGTAATTGAGGAAAAAAATAGCGAGGCAGGTTGCCTAGAATCAACAGCAAAAAATGAATAAAATAAACTGACATAACTGTATCTTTGTAGTTTTAGCATATATTTATTTGTTTACTTATTCTATTTAATATGTTGCCTTGACACTTGACACTGTTCCATATTTACAAGATTGAAATGCTTAAGACAAAAGTACTAAAATTAAATATATTACTTACCAATAAAGATAAGGTTTATCCTTATCAACATTAATGTTATTTAATGGATCCATACGAAACCAAGTGTTTAGGGTGAAGCCATTCTGATAAGGCCACTTTGCAATAGGAGGCAATGCAATTGCCTACAAGGTAATGGAAAAAGATACAAAAGTATCAGTTAAAGAAAATGTAATAGTAACTAAGGTCAAGTATGGCTTCCACAGATTAAAAAACAATGAAGGTATAAATATCAAAGAATCATGGACAAATATAAAAATAGAAACTATTATCATATTAAGATAATCTATTGTTTGTTGATTCTAGAAGCATTATTTTCAAATATTCAATGAATCAAGTTTCATATCTAAGTTACGTAGTACGGTTCAGACTGTATTCCAAGAAGTCCGCCTCCAAGTTCACCAATACACAGTCCCTTATACATATGCTCCAGAATTTTCAGTTTTCTGTAGTTTATGTTAGGTTTTCAGTAATATTTCACTTGATTAAAGAAAGCTGAATTTTCAAATCCAAAAGCAATAGAGAAGTTAATGGAATACTGAAGAAATATAAGTATTAAGAAATAATATTAATACTAAAGCAAGAGATTTATCATTCAGAAACTGAACCATTGAAATTTATGACCAAAAACGATTCAAATCCACTCACAAGTAGGAAAGGAATAATATAGTATTCAGTAGGTAATAGTAATAAAAAAAATCTAGACATTCTAAGGAAAAAATGAGAAAGTGGTATATTACTTGACTTGAAGTCAAAAAACATCTGAGTGGATTTACTTATCTTTCTATGAGATATATAAATTCCTTCACATAAAAGATAAGTACCCTTTATGTTTTTTTAAAATTTATTTATTTTATTTTTGGCTGTGTTGGGTCTTCATTGCTGAGCGCGGGCTTTCTCTAGTTGCGGCGAGTGGGGGCTACTCTTCGTTGTGGTGCGCAGGCTTCTCACTGCAGTGGATTCTCTTGTTGCAGAGCATGGGCTCTAGGTGTGCGGGCTTCAGTAGTTGTGGTGCAAGGGCTCTAGAGCGCACCCCCAGTAGTTGTGGCGCACGGACTTAGTTGTTCCGTGGAATGTGGGATCTTCCTGGACCAGGGCTCGAACCCGTGTCCCCTGCATTGGCAGGCAGATTCTTAACCACCGCGCCATGAGGGAAGCCCCCGTTTATGATTTTATAACTGATCTGTTCCTCCAAACAGATCCTTCGTATTGCTGATAATAACCTTACTCAAATATAACATATAGCTTCCATATAAAAATCCTCTGCATATAAAATAAAGTTTAAATTTCTTCAGGTTATACAAGGCTGTTCACACACCCTGTGGCTCCGACAAACCCTTTCAATCTTATTCTCTTCTTGTACCTTACCCCACTTTCCAAAGTACATCTAAACATAGCAGCTGTTCCACCTGTTCTGTTACAGCTCCCCTTTTTGTACATGATGCTACTTCTATGCAAAACACTTCCTCCAAGATCCCAATTACCCTCAATACCAGGCTATATCTCCTTCTCCTGTGAAGCTTTCCTGGACTTCACCCCAGTCTAGTTTCTCTTCTCATTGTTTTTCCATAGCACTTAGTACGTAAATCTACAATAGCTTATTCTAACAAGCTGCTTTTGTGTCTACCAATGAGTTCTCAAAGAGTAAGAAATATAGTTTATACTCCCAGCATTGAGACTTAAGACAGAAAATAATCAATATGTGATCAATGAAAAATCTCAAAGTGGCAAAGCACCTGCTGCATAAATAAAAATGAAACGAAAACACACACACAAAAACACATAAACACACATACCATTTCAAATGAAGACTCAAACCCTAACAATGAATAAAAATTTTCCTATACAATGTCCTTTCAGATTTTAATATTTAAGCAATTAGTCCAGGACCTTTAATTGTCAATACAGCCTTTTTTCGACTTTTTAAAAAGGGAAATATTTTACTTTTATTGTTTGCTAGCAAAATGCAATTCTTGCCAAGTTTACTGCTGGTTAATACCTCCATAAGTTTCACTAAACTAGACTTCACTTACTATAGCTGCTTCAGAGTACCAAGGTAAACAGGAGAAGTATTTATTGAGGACATTGAAAAGTAAAGTGATTCTATAGAATTATAATAATAGCTTAACAAATATATTAATTTGCTCATAATGCCTGTGGAACACAATTGGAACAGGGTCAGATTCATGGTTTCCAACCTCTGGCCACAACCAGCATACCCAAGTGCCCTTTCATACCAGCCACAGCAGTCCATGACAGCACTATCATAGCGGCGTTAATAAGCACGCAGAGTGCAGCCCATTCCTTCTCTTTACCCCCATTACTCCACATGCCCAAGAGATCTCTTACTTCCAACCAGTGGCCCTAGCACTTTCTATATCATCAGTCTCATCATCTGGTCTACTGAGCCCTACATTGGAACTTATACGCTGCATTAAACTAAGAGATACAGGAAAGAATTTGAGACAAGCTGCTCTTCAAGTTTTCCAGAAATATACTTCCACCACAGTAGGACTGAGAGAGTCCTAAATCACATTCAGTTGCAAACACTAGAGAACCAAAATACAACAGAAAAAAGAAAAAAAATCTCACAAAAGAAAAAGCTAATAAGCTTGAGTGATAATGAAATAATAATAGTCTTTGGTCTTGCTACAACTGGTATGAAACACCTGAGAGGCTCTAGGACTGCATTTTTCTCAGTTTCATTGTGGACTTCTAAAAATTCCATAGATAAATAAGGATCTTTATTATGGCCAATCTCTTCAACAAGATAGTTACCTCTACTCAAGGACATCCTCTTAAAATTATTTTTTTTATTACATATGTATTTTAAATTTATTATTTTTTTACTGAAGTATAGTCTTCAATATGCAACAGCTAGAAAAAGTGTTTTAGGGACCTGAACTCTCCCATTTCTAGAGGGTATGCCTCAACTTCCTGCTCCTACCTACCTACCAACCAGCTCCTTCTTACAATGCACACTGTATTCCTAGCCTTTTGCAACTCTTTAACTGATGCATACACTCTCCCTTAAGGCACAAAAGCTAACTTTGTAGAGTACTGCCTTATGTGGAATCCAGGCCCATTTACTCCCCAACCGTTTGTGCCTGATCACCCATTTTCTAGACTCTTTATATTTCCTTCTAATCCCATGGCAATAATAGCATGACCTTTGGACTATCTCTATGATTTTGGATTTAAGCGGCCTTCACATTTCCTCTGTATTTCCTTCTACAATATTTTGGTATCCACAATTGAGTATCCCTCATTGTGTCCAATGAGTCCATACTCTGAAATCTATATCCCTCACTGTCTCCTGGACTAGCTGACTCCAAAATTTATATTCTTATCTGTTGCAATTTGCAAATAAAATGATTTTAATGTTCATATAGGATGCTTTCAGTTAACTATTTCAGTGAATAGAAAAGTGTACTATTTCTTAAATTAAGCAAATTCAAGAAATAATCATAATCATGAAAAGCAAATCTATATAGTATATCCATAAAGGTCACAGAGCACGTAAAAAATGCCATCTTACATTTGTCATTTACCTTTACACTAATCACTGTAGAATTCAACTAACTCTCTGTAAGTATTACCAAATTGCTCACATGGAGGCAGCAGGCTCATAGTAAGGCATCTCCACGATAAAAAATACAATTCAGAAGGCCTAGCATATATGGTTATTTTGGAGGGAAAGTAAGTTGTATCATGATTTTAATCACGCAAAGGCACTGCTATGAGCAGTGGTCCAAACAGTATGTACCCTCTTGTTACTAAGATGCCACTGGTTCATGCTCACCCAGAAGCAGGTTATCAAACACACTGTAATGGTAAGGGTTTTAAAATCAGCTCCTATCTGAATTTTTCAGCAGTTCAATAGCAGAAGTTACATGTCTGAAAATTAGCCAATCCGTTGTTAAATGAAACGCTGGATTTAAGGTCAGGCAAATTTTGGTTCAGGTTGTGACTCTCCTTTAAGACTCTGAACAATGTTATCCTGGAGAGGCTTACTTAGTTTTCTCAACTGATGTAACAACAATAATATCATTTATCTTATATAGCTTGCATGACTCAAATGAAATAATAGTTATAAAAGTTCTAGTTCCTTCCCTGCTTCCTCCTCTACAAAGAATATACTCTTGATCCAAACTACCCTTTATGGAAACGAGTGATGCAGGAAAAACCAGGAAAGGCGGAAGAGGTAGTATAAGTCCACCAATAGCCCCTGAGCAAAAACAATTCAAACATACACTACTACTAACATATAAATAAAATTATCTCTATGTGTGTGTATGTGTGTATAAAATGCATTGCATACCAATCAGTAATTGGTGACCGAATGGCTAAAAACAGGATTAACTGCCATCTTACTGAGGCAATTCAGGCAATTTATTAAAACAGAGTTACTAATTCCGTTTTAATTAAACTTTGTTAATTCTATATATAAAACAGCAACTTGCTTATGTTTCAGTCAAAACACTTTGCTCTTCTTCCCCATACCTTAGACTGAAATCTATCAGATGTCAGGTCAACAACAGCTCTGTAAAATGTATTAGAAATACATACGTGTATAAGTAGAACTATTACATATAAAAGAACCCTCATTCCCTTAGGGACAGTGACAGTGTTTTCTCTGCTAAGTAGCACAATATACATACATATTATATATGCTCTACACTAACAAACTGATATTTTAAATGATTTGCTTCCATCTTGAAAGTGTTTTGTTTTTTTTTTTTAACTTTCCTATTTTTGTTTCACAATTGGTGGAAACTAACTTAAAAGATTAGTAACAAAATAGTCAGGAAAAAATATAAAATTAGGATAATGGTTGATGAAATGGGAGATTGAAAGGACATTTAAGTACCTGTAATAACCAAAGAGCAATAAATATTTACATTATGTTTTACAACTTATATAGTGCTTAAATAGTATACTATTTCATTACAGGCTCACAATAATCCTATTCCATTATAAAATGCTAATATTTCACATGAAAGTAAGCTAAGAAACACTAAGGACTAGTCCTCTACAGTAATGCACTAGAGGATTCAGAAATCAAAACTGGTTCTTCTAGCCAAAAATTACACATATGCTCTACAATGCTACCATGTATATTAAAATGATGAAATCAAGCTTACTGAGAAAGCTAGTTGAAAAGAACAACAAAATGGATAAACTTCCAGCTAGACTGACTGGAAAAAATACAGTAACAAGAATGAAAGAGGAGGCATCACTACATATCCCATAGACATTAAAAGGATAATAGGGGATATGATTAACAACTTTATGCCAATATATTCAACAACTTAGATTAACTGGACAATTACTTGAAAGACACACACTACCAATGCTTACTCAAAACAAATAGAAAATTTCCCTATATCTACTACAGAAATTAAGTTTGTAGTTTATTATTATTATTATTTTTATTTTTATTTATTTATTTTTTTTTTTTGTGGCTTCTCCCGTTGCGGAGCACAGGCTCCGGATGCGCAGGCTCAGCGGCCATGGCTCACAGGCCAGCCACTCCGCAGCATGTGGGATCTTCCCAGACCGGGGCACAAACCTGTGCCCCCTGCATTGGCAGGCGGACTCCCAACCACTGAGCCACCAGGGAAGCCCAAGTTTGTAGTTTAAAACCTTCCCACAAACAAAACTCCAGACCCAGATGGCTTCAATAGTGAATTCTAGCATACATTCAAGAATAACTATTATCAATTCTACACAAACTCTTCAATAGGGAGAAACAAATACTTCCCAACTCATTTTATGAGGAATTACCCTAACATCAAAACTGGAGAAAGATATCACAGGAAAAGAAAAATAGATCATCAAATCACTCATAGAAATAATTGCAAAGTTTCTTAGCAATATGTTAGCAAATCAAATCCAGTGTTGTATGAAAAGGTTATTACACTGCAATCAAGTAGTTTTTATCCCAGGAATGCAAAGGTAATTTAACACTGAAATATCAGTCACTGTAATTCATCACATTAATAAAGATTAAGAAGAAAAACTATATGATCATTTCAATAAAATCAGAAAAAGCATTTGATAAAATTCAACACTGATATTAACTTACTGATGATGGAAAAAAAACCCCAGTACATAGGAATAGAAAGGAATTTCCTCAGTCTAATAAAGGATATATCTTTAAACCTAACGCTAATAGTATACTTAATGGTGAAATACTTAATGCTCTCCCTAAGACTGAGAATAAGTCAAGACTGTTACGATTACTAATTGAAGGTCCTAGCCAGTGCAATAAGGTACAAAATGAAATAAAAAGGCATCTACTAAAAAAACCTGCTAGGACAAGTAAGTGAGTTTAGCAAGGTCTCAGGATATAAGGTCAATATATCAAAAAATTTGCATTTTTATATACTAGCATAAAGCAATATGGAATATTTGTGAATTAATTTAACAAAAGATGCTTAAGACTGGCATGCTGAAAACTGCAAAACACTGAAACATCAAAGAAAATGAAACAAAGGGAGAGATATATTGTGTCCCATGAATTGGAGTACTCAGAACTAGATCCACACAAACAGGGCCAGATAATTTTCAAGAAAGGTGCCAACACAATCCAATGTGAAAAGAACTGTCTCTTCAACAAATGGCTTTGAAACAATTTGACAGTCATATGTTAAACAAACAAAACTTAACCTCCAACCTTCCTTCACATCATATTTTAAAAATTTATACAAAAGGGATCACAAACCTAAACATAAGAGGTAAAACAACACAACTTTCAGTAGAATGCATAAGAGCAAAAAATCCTGACCTTGGTTTACATATACCGATTTCTTAGATTACAAAAGCATGTGTCATAAAAGAAAGAAAATTTTAATTGAACTCCATCAAAATTAAAATCTTTTGTACTTCAAGAAATATTGTTAAGAAAATAAGAAGACAAGCATCAGACTGGGAGAAAATGTTTTGACAAATACATTTCCAAATTAACTTACACCCTAAATATATAATGAACTCTTAAGATAAAAGACAAATAATCACATTTTTTTAAGTGAACAGAAGATTTGAACACAAACATCACAAAAGATTTAAGAATGGCTAGTAAACACATGAAAAATGTTCAACATCAGTCATAAGGGCAATACAAAATTAAAACTACAATGAGGTGCCATTACATAACCATTTACATGCTTCAAATTAAAAAGACACAATGTCCAGGATGCAGATCAACTGGGATTTTCATACACTGCTGATGGGGATGCAAAATTTTCCACTACAGAAAAAGCAATTTGCATGTTTATCATGAAATGAAATACATACTTAACATAAAAACTAGCAATCTCACTCTTTTGTACTTACTCAAGAGGTAAAAATACATACCTGCAGAAGACCTTTATTCAAGACCTAGCAGTTTTATTTACAATAACCAAAAACTGAAAACCCAAAAGTCCATCAACTAGTGAATGGATAAACTGTGGTATATCCATAAAATGTAATACTACTCAGAATAAAAAGGAATAGAATTACTGATAAACTACAACATGGATAATCTCAAAAGCATTATGGTAAGTAAAAGAAGCCTGGTGGAAAAGACTACACACTATATGATTTTATTTATATGAAACTCTAGAAAAGATAGAATTATACATAAATCAAAGGTTGCAAGGGACAGCCTAGGGAGAGAGAACAGGCTTCAAAGCAACACAAGGGAATTTTGGTGGGTGATAGAATTGTTCTAAATCATGACTGTCGTGGTGGTTACAGGACTATTCAAAACTCAATAAACTGTACTTTATAAATTGGGGAATTTTACTGTATGTAAATTATACCTTCACAGAGTTGACTTAAAAGAAATAAAAACAAACATATGTATTTAAAACTTACCGCAGCACTACAACCGGGGAAATTGAAAAAAGTATCAGGACCATGTCTTTGTGGCATCTGATTAAGAACTGATAATAATTTTACTGCATGTCTTGGCTAAGGAAACAAGAAAATGAAATGTCACTGTACAAATTTAACAAAAATACCTAATATATCACCTTAACCACCAGAATATTTTCTAACTGGAAAGAAAATTAATTTTAAATCATTTAATAAACTCTTTAAGAGGAACAATTTCCATTACAAATTCAAGTTTATAGCTCTCTAGAGATGAACTGTTGAACATTAAGTATTAATGCACTGATACTGAATACTTTTCCCTCTGACCACGGCTTACCCAGATTCCACTTTCTCCTCGAAGCATGCTGAACAAAAGCTTCAACTCCTTGACAGTGATGCTGTAGCTGGCAAGAACCCCCAACATATCAACTAGAAGATCTTCAAAGGAAAATAAAGTTATTCTGAACTCTAGTCATGAGCTGCCATCTGTCAAGGTAAATATACTTTTTGAAAGAGCAAAAGTTATCTTGTCATTTCTACATATACATGGATATGTATTACAGCTAAATGTCCTCATGAATAGCCGTTCTAATTAACAATTTTTAACTCATCAGATAAACAAAAAATTATATTTGAATTTTAGGATTTTCTTCCCATCAGAATTACCATTTCAATTAAGTTCTCTTTGAAAAATTATATAAAATGGATTTTATAAATTCCCAGAATACACACACATACGCGCACACACACACACACACACACACACACACACACACACACACAAATCTGCTATATGCTGGGAAAAGTAGGCAAAAAAATTTTACGCTACAATGATTTAACATTGTAAATTTGTTATTTTCAAATGAAAAAGTGATGGTTAACCACATTTTCTTTTAGAATTATCTACTCTTAAATAAGTACATTCTTGAAATAGTCCTTGGCCCACTAACAACAATTTGGGGCACTCACTCCTTTCCTGACATTATTCCAAGTGGTTTACATGCATTAACTTCACAAATCCTCATAACAAGCCTATGAGGTAAGTATCATTATTATCCCTTTCTAAAAATGAGGAAAGTGAAGCATAGATAACTTAATCACACTGCCCAAGAACGCACTCTACTAAGTGGTAGTCAAAATTCAAACCTAGGCAGTATGGCTCCAGAGCCCTCACTCTTACTTACTAGTCTCTAAATAGAAGTACCATTTGAACATCTGACTAGTGATATCCATTATGATAATGTGTTTATGTTCATATAAGAGACAAACCAGCTCACCAGAAAATAAGAAAAAATTATACATTTAATCTCTTGTCTCTGATTACTTTCTCATCTCTAGAGGTAATAGTACCTCTATCAATCATTTTTTGCAAGAAATTAAACATCTAAATACTTATACTTCATTTTCTCAATTTCTAAAGCACGTCCTAAGAATTAAAGATACTACACAAGTTATTACAATAAATACACATATACATTATAAACAATTTATCATCAATTAATAAAATAGGTTAGGGTAGGATAAGTTGAAATAATTATTGACATGTACTATACATTATCCAATATCATAGATTAGTTAGCTGAACTTTGAGACTTTAAAAATATTTATTATGTATGTATTTCAAATTAGAAATTTAATATGGTTATTTTCATCAATAAAGAATTGACTTATTCTTACTTAACACCATTATAAGTAAACAATCTCTACGATAAACTTGTGACTGTGGATATGCCATTTTAAAGAGATATCTTTTAATGAAAGACCATTCATCATTCAAGTAATAAAAATGTTCATAGTTACTATATATTAGTCAGAATATCTGTTTCTAAGAAAAAATTCTAGATAAAGACCAAGCACTTTAAAATCCTAAGTTAATATAAAGCATTTTAAAACAATTAGCTGCAAGACAAACCTTCACAGAAGATTTCCTAAAGGTATGCCTACAAATACTATTTTAAAAGAATTCTATTTCCAAACCTTTATCTCATCTCCTATGTATGTCACAAAAAGTGATCTATTAAATTTGTATTTAATTACATAATTTTTAAGATTTCTTATTTATTATACAGATAAGATAGCCAAGCACCTCAGTTTTTAATTTTATTATAAAATTTTAAAAGGTCTATAAAAAAGGTCTTTTCTGTACCAGATTTTTAAAGGAGAAAAAACACTAAGACTATGAAATTCTCTTATCAATTTACTATAGATGTTTAACCACCTTCTAATATGATATATTCATATTATTAAATGAAAAGAACTTCTTTGAACTTAGCATGCTACAAAACACTCAGAGTGAAAACTTAGTAGTGTTTTGGTGGTTACTGGTGCTTCATTAGTATGTCATCTGAATTGTAATTTCTCTACGGAAAAGTAAGGCAGAGGTATTTTTCTAACACTTATTCATCACTTAAATAACAAAAAGTGAAAAATTTGTGTTATCCACATTATCATTAATGAGAAAAAAGGATAAGGGAATTAAGAAGCTTTGTATAACAGAAAATGTGAAAAGCTCTGTGGTACTATCACGCTTACTATCAGCTTACTTCTCAGTGCTCATGAATTATGTACAGTAAGCTAGTATGTTCGTAATTGTGGCTCATTTTCTAAAGTGCATTCTATAAAGTGCACTTTATTTACCAAAAAAAAAAAAGGAAAGAAAGAAAAGAAAAAGAATTTTAAGGGCTTAAATCCAGATATGAGGATTCAAAGATCACATGATGTTCTATGCAACATGTGTACATATAAGTTTATACATATAAATTCCTGTTAACGCTAAAATTTGCAGATGGTACCGTATTTTCATCAAAAAGATGTTTTAATTTTGATTCTCATTTTTCATGAAGTTAACCATTAGTAACCAATATAGAGAATACATCATTCTAAATAGAGACAGATGCCACCTCAAAAGCAGTTAGAAATGATTTTAATATACTCTATAAGAAAAACAAAAATTTCAAAATATTGCTTAAATTTAAAAGGCACTGATCTTTATTCTTCATTCCATTTTTTCTTGTTTAATGTTTTGTTCTACTGATATTAAAATTAATTATGCATAGATCAAAATATTATAGAGGATTTTCTGGTGTTGAACTATTTTTAAGGATCAGATATTGTGAGGAATTATACTAGCACTTTTAGAATTATGAAACCTTTTCATGTCAGAAGAAAGTTATACAGAAGATTCATGGCTTAAGAGAATCAACATTTCAAACTCCTTATTTTCTGGGAATAACTGTTGCTCTGGGACCATCTTTCAAAACATATCTACTGAAGTGCATCTAACCACAGAGGAGAATGGACTTGCAGGTGGGTAAAGGATTGACAGTGAAGAATTACAGATATGAAAATTATTATTTGAAATAACACATAACAAACACCAAATTATTATTTTTATCTTGAAATTTCATGCAAATAGTATGTTCTAATTAACAAAATATCTGCATTTATTTTAACACAAAATTTCCTCCAAAAAAATATCAAAGTAAAATCGACACTTCCAAAAACTACAGCCTGCTTGTCCAAAGGCTTTTAGTACCTCCTGTCATAGTACCATATATGTCAGATTGGAGAACACGGAGTTGAGAGAACTTTTAATAAAGTGCTAATTTTATAGAAATGTAATATGTATTGTGATATTTTAATTATATAAAGGTTTAATTAAGTTCTACATAGAAAGGTACTGTTTATTTTTCTGATAGATTTCATAGCACTTATTCCACATTACTGAGATTTTCTAAAACCTGGAAAACCAAAATAGTAATTATTTTTGTCTAATACAGAAGTCACCTTTCATTCTTCAGGTTTCTTCCCCTTAACATAAAAGGCAAATTTCCCATACATTTCTACTTATCTATTTTGAAACAAGGTAGCTTCAACAAAACTATATAACCTATAGAATATAAAGAGAAGTATATGAATCTTTATAAACATTTAAATTATACTTTCCTGTCAGGTAATCCCATACCTGCTATCATGTCATCTACAGCACTCATTTTCAGCAATACTTGCTCAATTAGCCCAACTTCTGTACTAGTCTGTAAATTCCGAACACTTTTTCGTAGGATGGCTGTAAACATGCTCCATATTTCTGCTTGACATGTGACATCACAGTGTTCCAAAAGCTCTGTCATGCACGTTATACTCTCAGCATCCTGGATAATAAAGTTCATCTCCAAGTCAAACTCTCCACCAACCAGCTAAAAATAAACAGAAAAAAAAATCACCAATGATAATGTGAGAGGTTACACATATAACAGCAAAACAAATATTTAGCTAGCAAGAAAGTATTAGCTACTCTAAAAAATTTCAAGTCTTCTAGCCTGAAATTAATTTTGATAAAAATTTCACTACAGATAACTGAAAGGTGCTGTAAAAATTAAAACTAGCAAAGAGAAGTCTAATTTTTTTTTTTCAATTTGAAAAGGTGATTTCAAATCTAGAAAAACAGAGTAAAATAGAGCAAATGACTAAGAGGTGGGATTCTGGGCAAATTCCCTTAAAAAGATTTTGGCTTTGAAAAGTGAAAATTACTAGAAGATGCAGAGATCACTAAGGATAAATTTTAAGACATGAAAATTCATTTTCTTTTATATTACTAGACTGACAAATAAAATAGATGTAACTGAAAAGAATAGGTGGGTCTAATCTCCATGTATAGAATATGAAGAAACATGAAACTATATTAGCAAACTTACAGTAAATGTTGAAATAACAGAATTAATGTTAAAAATGTTTACACGAGAAATACCTAATATCTAGTAGTATTTTTTTAAAAAAACATGTGAACTGGGAAAGAAAGCTGATTTAATGGCAGCATATTTGACTTGTGGCATTATGCCAAGTGAGTCAAAAGTAGTACTCCTCCTCCCAAATGCTACTTTACTACAGCAATAGACAAATACACATGGAATAAAAGATACAATGATACTCCTATTCTCTATTGATCAAATCTCACATTAATTAGTTTAATCAGTAATAAGTACCATTCTTAAGGAAGAACATTAACAAACTGGATATCTTTTTGATCTAGAGAATGGAAAATTTAGGCAGAAAATAATAGCCATATATAAAATGCGTGACAAATGTGAAGTCATTCGTTCATTCATTCAACAAATATTTTATTTATTAAAGACTAGAACTTACCGTTCTAAGAACTAGAAATATATCTGTGGACAAGAAAAAGTCCATGCACTAACAGTGCTAAATTCTAGAAATTAAGATCTATATATGTATTTACGTATGTTCTACTTTATTCCAAAAAAGGTTGCATTTGGTGTATAAATTACATAAAGTATAAAAGAAGACATAAATAGTGAGTAGTTGAGAAAGAGGAAGTGAAGGAAAATAAAATTAGGTTCAGACAGGGACTAGAGATTAGATTCAAGAAGTCAAATTAATTTTCCATCAATGAAAGGTGTTCATTAATATGGATGGATGAGCACACTGTATAATATAAATTTGAAAATAATGGTAATAATAATACCACCACCTAACCTCACATGCCATTTAGTATTATTCTAAGTGCTTTACATACAGTAAATAACTTAATTCTCACAGCAACTAATGACAAAGAAGTGAATATTTTAAGTCTTCTAGAATTCAAGAACTTAAAAACAAAATATTCTCAAATTGTAAAATATTATGCTCTGTATATATATTTTCTCTGTAACAGCTCCAAAATTCAACTTTATAAGAAACTAGCCCTTATGCTAACTTCCAACCTTTTACTGACCTAGATATTCTCTCTGGTTAAAGGTTGGTTTTACTTCTATGTGTGAAAAGACTTCAACTCCTCCTCCTATTTCTGGTTTATTAACAAAAATAGCTATAAGAATGGTTAAGAGACGGCTCTAATTCAGACTTCCTAGATTCTGATTTTAGCTGCACCACTCACTTTAATGACGCAACTTCTCTAAGCCTGTCACTTCATCTACAATATGGGAATAAAAGTTCCTACCTAATAGGGTTGTTGTAAAGATTAAATAAATAAAGTAATTGGGTTAGAAGCACTTAGTAACAAAGTCAGGCATATAGTTAGCACTCAGTTAAGGAGTTAACGTTAGCTATTACCAGTTCTCTTACCCCAACTTTGAGCTAAAAATTGTAGTCATCTGATCACATACATATAAAGTACCATGAAACAGCCAGTGTATACCTTATGTTTCCAGGAAAAGCTAAATTATTGTAGATCGTGTACTCTCTTAGATATTACTTGTAGATCTAGCAAAACCAACTCAAGCATCATATTCACCGTGCCATGGCCTCACCAAGAACTGCTTACTTTTTCATATTCATATACCCAATTGACTTGGGTCACTACTATGAAACTTGTAAACCCATGATTAGTAACTTAGAAGAGGTTCTCCAGAAGTGAACCACAGAGAAATAAACAGGTTTGAAAAACAATGACAACTTACTGACTGAACTAAAACAAGTAGATACCAAAGTTTAAGTCTATAAGACTCAGAATAAATCTCTGTAAGAATCAGTATACACTAAAATGGAAGAACACTGAAGAATTTTTTAGACTAATCTCCTTAATGAGTTGTAAATGCTTAAGTAGAATCTGGTCTACCCAAGAACCATTATGAAATGTGTAAATAACAGAAATGGGCTCAGTGGTAACAAAAAATAGTCTGCTTTTAAAGGAATTAACAATTATAATGTGTAATTCTAACAATCAAGCTATTACGTGAAGCCTAAGGCTCTATCTTTCACAGTTAAAAAAACAATGCCCCTTTCTATACATCATTTAATTACAAAAGAGCACAGTTATGGCTTCCTGATTTCACTGCCAGAAGCTGTAAAAACATTTATTATAAATGTTAAGACAGAGTGGACCTATGTTTTTGGATGGTCTTTCTAACCCCTATTATAATTTTTAATACATTAGTATTAAGGAGGCTAACTGCTTGCAGAAATATCATTCCAAGATTAGGGAAATATTTATTCCTCACTTGTAATGAACAGTTCAATATTTATCAACTAAAGCATACAAGAAAAACTACAAACAGTCAGTCTTTATTATTCAAACAATTCCCTAACAACCCTATGAGGAAAAGGCATAGTTGTCTTCAGAGAGGGAAGCTGAAGATAAATGAGGTTAGGCAACATAACCAAAGTCACACATGAGTAAGTCGCAGATCCAGGATTCTAATCTAGACTAGAAAATGTACTAAAACAACTTGCTATGAAGTCAAGAGTGTAAACTTAAAAAATAGAGATGGGACGTGTCATAGTAGCTCTATGAAGAAATTAGTGCTTTGAGAACAGTAAAATGAGGAAAAGACAAAATGATTTCCGTGGGTAAGAAATGAAACATCAAGAGGTAGTAAATCACAATAAAGGAAAACAACCAGTTTATTTAAAGTTATTTAAATAAATTATTTCAGTAAGAATGTCTAAGACTTTGAAGGCTCAATTACAGGAAAATGAGCCATAAACACTAAAAAAGGAAACTCACAGGAAAACATTTTAAAAAGCAAAAAGCAAAAAAAGTGACATGACAGGCCAGAAAGCTAAACCAAAAAAAAAAAAAAAAAAAAAAAACCTAAAATCACTGTTACCATAGTACAAATGAGATTTATAAATCAATTGAGACTTCCTGTAAATCTGAATGTGTCAATATGACACTCTATTTGCACAGTTAAGGGTTTTCTTTTCCTCCAGGCCTTCTCCTTAAAATTCTAAAACGTATTAGCATTCAAGAAAAGTGGTCCGGGCTTCCCTGGTGGCGCAGTGGTTGGGAGTCCGCCTGCCGATACAGGGAATACGGGTTCGTGCCCCGGTCCGGGAAGATCCCACATGCCGCGGAGCGGCTGGGGCTGTGAGCCATGGCCGCTGAGCCTGCGCGTCCGGAGCCTGTGCTCTGCATCGGGAGAGGCCACGACAGTGAGAGGCCCGCGTACCAAAAAAAAAAAAAAAAAAAAAAAAAAAAAGAAAAGAAAAGTGGTCCACAATGGCCGCTGTCATAAGTGAATAAATATAGGTGAGCCTTTTTAATGAACTAAGTTTTATTTACATAAAAGCATAAAAATTACTGTATAAAAATTTAGAATATAAAATGCTGGCCTGGAAACATTATCTTCTGAAAGTACTAAGGTTTATAATTACTAGCAATTTAAGTATCTTTTATTTTTTAAGTACAGAGTTTTAAATATCTTTATTTTGAAATCTTAGATTATTAGTTACGATCATATGGAATAATTCAGTGTACATTAGACTAAATCAAGCTGGATAATTATTAACCAGTTGGATTTCTTTGCAAATCTTTGCAAATCTGTGGATAAACTCTAAACTAGATAACATTGCTTATAAAGCTGCAGTTCAACACCCCACATTCAGCTTCCTCTACTTTCCATTCCCTAGCTACTGTCATAAAAAAAATTTCCACAATGCCATCTCTCACTTCATCTAAAACTCTTTATAATGTTACTCCCTATGCATGAAATAGGGGTTCTCTCCCAACCCCTAATTTTAACTTCCATTAAATCTCCAAATATCAGTTTAGATACCACTTAATCCAGAAAGTCTTCCTAGTATCTACAAACACTGCCTTTCTCTGAACTCGCATTACAACCCATCCACATCACAGCAATCATTTCAGGATATCCTAGATGTTTACAGATTTCTTTCCACCCCCCACTTTACAGTAAGCTTTGTAAGGGTAAGGACCATTTTTAACTATCAACCATATCTACATCACTAGCACACTGTCCAACCCATGCAAATTATTCAATATTTAACATGGAATGGGAAGATGGCAGGATGAGAGGACAGAAGGGAGGTAAGTAGGCTGGCAGGAGGGCTTCAAAAATTCATGGTCCATCATCAGGTTGTAAGCCAAAGACTTTCTACCATACTCTACTTTTCTCTTTTAGCAATGAATTGTTCTTAATGCCATATAACTTTTTTAAAGTTCCAGAGATGACCACAAAGCCAAATAAATTTGTTTCCTCATTCTTGTTTATACCCCTTGGTTGCATTATTTTTTTCTTCTATTACCACTTAAAAAATATGGAAGGTTTCACAGGTAAAACTCAGGAGGCATGTTATTGTCTAAATAAGGGACTAAGTACACTACACACAATTTTTAGTTGTTAAAAATCAGGCTTAAATATATTTCCACTTCCAGTTTCTAACTATTTTCAAGTGAAATCAATTACAATATCTTCCTTTGAAAAAGAATGGGAGTGATGTCACCAAAAAACACCAGAGTGGGCAGCTATGTCCTCCCTAAAAAACTAATGATCTAGCAAAAACTGGCAGAATAAACTTCTGAAGATTTCTGGAATCAAGTCAAAAATGTACAACAACTAAGGGAAGACTTGATAAGGAAGAAGCTACTGTTTTCTGGGGCACGTCCCACCTTCAATCCCTCAGATTGGCAACAGTCATGAGGACGCCAGCCTGCACTGGTGGTGAGGGTTGCTAGTTCCAAAGGAAGCACTAGGGACCTTATTCTGAAAGAATTGTAGTTGTAGGTCTGAACCTGACTGGCAGCTCCCTCAAGGATAGACACAAAGAATTTTATTTGCTTCACTCAACTCAGAAGTTCCCTAGAGCTAGAACACTTGCTGAAAGCATTTAAAGGCACATGTATTAGCTGCAACACCTGGGGCAAGGCAACACTTGGAGCAAGCAGTAGACAGACCTGGAAGCCTGGGAAGGAAGAGTGGGGAAAGGAGATAAATGTGGGTATAAGGTCTTTCAAAAGCTTTCCTGTATACTGGGTAATCCAGAAAGCCACATGCATGCCCAGGGCAGGTCGCACATTCAGAAAAGGTCTACAAAGTCCCTAAGCTTTCATTTGTAGCTGACCTTTAGGCTCTACACAAGTAGGAAGTAAAAGCTAAAGCAGAGATGTAAACAGCCTGACCAAACACTGAAGAAGTCTCTAGCACAGAGCAAAAGATGGTGAAGAGCATTTTCTTTTCCTTTTTTTCCCTTCCTTGGCTCCAGGCATTTAAGGTAACTCTGTCAAAACATCCGCTGCCCATCAAACTAACAGAACAAAGCCCTCAATGGCCAAAAGTGGCAGAGAATACAGATCTTATACAGAATACAGAATATAATTTAGAAAAGCTACTAAGCAAACAGCAATAACACACAATAGCAACTACAAACTCAAGAGTAGGGAAAAGAACAGAATTTCCAGAGTTTCCACATTACAATATTCAGAACGTCCAAATTTCAACCAAAAATTATGAGACACACAAAGAAACAAGAAAGAATGGCCCATCAAAAGAAAAAATTAATTTTGTGTTCAAAATTTGATAAGTGCTTTTGTCTTATCTCCTTCCTCTGTTCTGTCTTCCAGCTTATGTTTTGCTTTCTATTAGTTCACCGATATCTTCTACTGTTAGCCAATCAAATTACTTATAGAAGCAGATATAATCTAATTATAAAGCTCTTGAATTATTAATTTCTAAAGAATAGATCTTCAATATAAAGCTATAACTGTGGGGCTTCCCTGGTGGCACAGTGGTTGAGAGTCCGCCTGCCGATGCAGGGGACACGGGTTTGTGTCCCGGTCTGGGAAGATCCCACATGCCGCGGAGCAGCTGGGCCCGTGAGCCATGGCCGCTGGGCCTGCGCGTCCGGAGCCTGTGCTCTGCAACGGGAGAGGCCACAGCAGTGAGAGGACCGGGTACCGCCAAAAAAAAAAAAAAAAAAAAGCTATAACTGTGTGTAATTTTACAAAGAAACAAAAAAGTGAAAACATGATAATTAAGAACCACCATTTTTGAGCAGCGCTCGGGAGCCCCGAGAGAACCAGGCGAGAGCGCGCGGCCGAGCCCCGGCGCGGGATGACAGCCCTCAGCGTGCAGGTGCTTCATTCAATCCTTGCAGAGCCCTAGGATGTGGGTGGGGAGGACCCCTGCTTCACAGCCGAGTGGATGAAAGGCTCTTGCTGCTCCAGCCGGGAGTCAGGACTCTGCCTCTGAGGTGGGAGAGCCAACTTCAGGACACTGGTCAACAAGAGACCTCCCAGCCCCACATAATATCAAACGGCGAAATTCTCCCAGAGATCTCCATCTCAACACCAGCACCCAGCTTCACTCAACGACCAGCAAGCTACACTGCTGGACAACCGTTGCCAACCAAATAGCAAGACAGGAACACAACCCCACCCACTAGCAGAGAGGCTGCCTAAAATCATAATAAGTCCACAGACACCCCAAAACACACCACCAGACGTGGACCTGTCCACTAGAGAGACAAGATCTAGCCTCATACACCACAACACAGGCACTAGTCCCCTCCACCAGGAAGCCTACACAACGCACTGAACCAACCTTAGCCACTGGAGACAGACATCAAAAACAACGGGAGCTACGAACTTGCAGCCTGCAAAAAGGTGAACCCAATCACAGTAAGATAAGCAAAATGAGAAGACAGAAAAACACACAGCAGATGAAGGAGCAAGATAAAAACCCACCAGACCTAACAAATGAAGAGGAAATAGGCAGTCTACCTGAAAAAGAGTTCAGAATAATGATAGTAAAGATGATCCAAAATCTTGGAAATAGAATGGACAAAATGCAAGAAGCAGTTAACAAGGACCTAGAAGAAATAAAGATGAAACAGACAATGATGAACAACACAATAAATGAAATGAAAAATACTCTAGATGGGATCAATAGCAGAATAAATGAGGCAGAAGAACGGATAAGTGACCTGGAAGATAAAATAGTGGAAATAACTACTGCAGAGCAGAATAAAGAAAAAAGAATGAAAAGAACTGAGGACAGTCTCAGAGACCTCTGGGACAACATTAAACGCACCAACATTCGAATTATAGGGGTTCCAGAAGAAGAAGAGAAAAAGAAAGGGACTGAGAAAATATTTGAAGAGATTATAGTTGAAAACTTCCCTAATATGGGAAAGGAAATCGTTAATCAAGTCCAGGAAGCACAGAGAGTCCCATACAGGATAAATTCAAGGAGAAATACGCCAAGACACATATTAATCAAACTGTCAAAAACTAAATACAAAGAAAGCATATTAAAAGCAGCAAGGGAAAAACAACAAATAACACACAAGGGAATCCCCATAAGGTTAACAGCTGATCTCTCAGCAGAAACTCTACAAGCCAGAAGGGAGTGGCAGGACATACTGAAAGTGATGAAGGAGAAAAACCTGCAACCAAGATTACTCTACCCAGCAAGGATCTCATTCAGATTTGATGGAGAAATTAAAACCTTTACAGACAAGCAAAAGCTGAGAGAGTTCAGCACCACCAAACCAGCTTTACAACAAATGCTAAAGGAACTGCTCTAGACAAAAACACAAGAGAAGGAAAAGTCCTATAATAACGAACCCAAAACAATTTAGAAAATGGGAATAGGAACATACATATCGATAATTACCTTAAATGTAAATGGACTAAATGCTCCCACCAAAAGACACAGATTGGCTGAATGGATACAAAAACAAGACCCATATATATGCTGTCTACAAGAGACCCACTTCAGACCTAGAGACACATACAGACTGAAAGTAAGGGGATGGAAAAAGATATTCCATGCAAATGGAAACCAAAAGAAAGCTGGAGTAGCAATTCTCATATCAGACAAAATAGACTTTAAAATAAGGACTATCAGAAGAGACAAAGAAGGACACTACATAATGATTAAGGGATCGATCCAAGAAGAAGATATAACAATTGTAAATACTTATGCCCCCAACATAGGAGCACCTCAATACATAAGGCAAATACTAACAACCATTAAATTTAGGATTGCGAGAGGAGAACGTGACTAGCAAACTGTAAGAGCTGCCTCTACAAGAGAGGTTTAAATATATTATGCTCAACTGTCAGTACCAGTGCACTGAGTGTTCTAACACTTGTGGGGCTGCTGTAATTTGCCTCACATGGGTGAACACAGTATTCCCAGGGAATCAATTATTTTCACTTGCTTACCAAAGGAACAGAACAAATACTTTAATATTTTTCCTCCTCTTTGGCAAATAAATTACCTTTATATTGAGGATTTTGATTGAACATTGGCAGCAGCCATGGGAGCAGGTGATTAACATGCCAAACCAGTTCCCCTGAATTCTGGGTAGGAGGATTTCAAGGAACTTAAAGTTTCACATCTTCTCCTATTATAAATTATAAAGTTATGCATGATTTTTATGAACTTTTTGCACTGTGAATAAAGGATTATCTTTCTTCAAACAAAACTACCCTGAATTACATGGTTTTGCTATCTTTTCTTCCATCCATCCATCCATCCATCCATCTATCCATCCAACCAGCCAGCCAGCCAGCTAGCAGCCAACCATCCAACTACCCACCCACCCACCCATCTACCCATCCATCCACCTATCCATCCTGCAGATCCTCATCTCCATTAAGCCCAGGATTTTTCAGTATATATATATTTGTCAGTATGTGTTTCCATGTTTTGTTATAATTCACCTGTTTTCCCATCCTCTTTACCCCAGTATACCATGAACCAAGGCAGAGAGACTTGGTCTTCTTCCTCCACCATGCATCAGCATATGTGTCCATCCCCATCTCCCACATGACAGATTTGGGATGGTTTGTCTACTCATTAAAAGAATACGATTTCTGTATTTTCAAAATCTCTGTGTAGAAAATTGTTTTCTTTGCATTTGTATGCTCTCTACACTTTCTGCACACACTTTCTCATCTCCCACACCTTTCTCAATAAATGCCAACACTATTGCCCCTGTGATTACAGCAATAGTATTTTTTCCAGAGTCAACAATGACTGTCATGTCACTAAAGCCACACTTGGTGTCATGGTTGTCTTTTCTCACTCATTCTCTGTCTTTGGCTTCCACATTGTTACATCCTTCTGGTTTTCCCACCACTTTGGGGGCTCATAGCCCTTTCGTTATTTCATAGGTTCATATCCCTTACATTATTGGTTCCTTGCCCCTCAGTCCTACTTATCTGCATTTCTCAGTCATCTCTCTGATCTCATTCCCTCCTGTAAGAGTTTACTAGGGCTGCTGTAACAAAGTACCACAAACTTGGTGGCTTAACTAGCAGAAATGTATTGTCTCATAGTTCTGAAGGCTAGAAGTCTGAGATCAAGGTGTCAGCAGGGTTGCTTCCTTTCTGAGGCCTGTGAGAGGAAATCTATTCCATGCTTCTTGCGTAGCTCATGGTGATTTGTTGACAATCTTTGGCATTCTTTGGCTTGTAGAAGCATCACCCCAATATCTGCCTTCATCTTCACATGGTGTTTCACTCTGTGTGTGTGTGTGTTCAGATTTCCCTTTTTTATAAGGACACCAGTCATATGGAATTGGGCCCACCCTAATGGCCTGATTTTCATTTGATTACCTCTGTAAAGACCCCTTCTCTAAATAAGGTCACATTCTGACATACTGGGGCGTTAGGATGTCAACGTGGGAATCTGGCCGCTTGTGATGGGGGGTGGACACATTTTAATCCATAACCTCTGCTATGGTTTCAATGACTTGTCCACTGATGACTCTCAAATCTGTGAATCCATCCGAAACCTGTCTCCTGAACTCTAGACCTGTGTGTCCAACTGTCCCCTGTCCATCTCCCCTTGGGTGAGTTTCCTGTGCCTTAAACTCAGCATGTCTAAGACTGTATTCATCACCCACCCCTTGAACTAGGTCTTCCGCCTAGCTCAGTGAATAATGGCTTATCACTTCAACTGCCTGGACAGAAACTGTTACTTATCCTTGACTCTTCCTTCACCCTCATTTCTACAACCATATCCAATCATTTCCCAAGTTAAATCGATTCTCTCTGCAGTAGCTCTCAAATCTACCCCTTCTACTCACTGCTACCACCTCTTCAAGGTCACTACCCTCTCTCCTCCAGACCACTCCAACACCACTCTCTCTCTCTCTTTTTTTTTTAATTATATGTTTGGACACGTTGGGTCTTTGTTGCTACATGCGGGTGTTTTCTTTAGTTGCAGCGAGCAGGGGCCACTCTTCATTGCGGTGCGTGGGCTTCTCATTGTGGTGGCTTCTCTTGTTGTGGAGCATGGGCACTAGGAGTGCAGGCTTCAGTAGTTGCAGCACACACGGGCTCAATAGTTGTGGCATGTGAGCCCTAGAGCGCGTGGGCTCAGTAGCTGTGGCACATAGGCTTAGTTGCTCCACGGCATGTGCGATCTTCCCGGACCAGGGATAGAACCTGTGTCCCCTGCCTTGGCAGGCAGATTCTTAACCACTACGCCACCAGGGAAGTCCCTCTGGTGTTCTCTTAATAAGTCATTCTATCTCTGGTTTTACTCCCTCTTAATCCACTGCAGAGCATTCTTCTAAAAACCCAAATCTGATCATTCCATTTTCCTGCTTAAAGCCATTCTGTGGCAGTGTGGACAGTGTGGACACCATAACAATTGTGGAAATGACCTGATGTCGGTTGTTTAGCTGTCCCCGTGTCCCCTGAGGCAGAAACTTGCAGTTGTATTTAGATTGTGGCTTAAATCACAGCAGAGCTGCCTAAGCAGCTGCCTCTGCCAGTTCTTGACTTGTACTCCTCCCAAGTGACAAATGTATATACTAACTGCATTAACTGTACCCTGGCACGCTCATCTGCTCATTTATTTATTTCTGCTCATGAACAAGGCATAAGTATTTTGTGAACTGATGCATAGGCTTATGGTTTGAAAGCCAATTCCCAAATGAGAAGATACTTGCAGACCATTGGCAGTGGCAAGTCAATTGGCTCCCAGATTAAAAGTTGGCTTGCCCATCCATTTGGCATATAGCTTTCATTGTATAAATTACTGTGTACTTTGCTTTTCCTCTCCTACACCATAAGAAAAAGAGGGCAGGCATTGTGCCTTCTTATCTTCCTTACACTTAGCAAAGGGCTAGGTATATAGTAGACATCAATAACTTTAATAACAGAATTAGGCCAATAGCCTCAGGTCTTCTGAATTGGCTTTTGACAGTAATGAATTATGAGGCCACCTTATTAATATTTTGTCAAGTCTGTCAATCAAGAAACTCACCAGGACCATTTGGAAGGGAATGTATTCCAAGAGATTCTACCAGGGAAGAATTTGTAAGTAAGGGTTTCTACAGTCAGTAGGGAGTATTTTGCAAGATTTTCAGAGCAATAGTGACATTGCAAGAGGGTAGCACTTATGCTGCAAGGTACCTAGGGATCTTAGTACCTTTTTGTGCACCTCTATATGGGTAAATACCCTGGTACAAATTACAAGGAAATTAAGGCTTTGGGGGAAGAAGAGACAAAAGCTCAACTAGAAGAAAGTCAATGTGAAGCCTTAAAGAAAAGCAAACGGTGATTCAAAGCAAGCTCAACATACAAAAATCCAGAATTAGAAAACAAATTAGAATCAGTTACTTATTTTAGCAAGAAGTTATTATTTCAAGCATAAACACTCCCACTGCATCTAAAATATGATTTTAAAATACCATTACATTATTTGTATGTGTTTTAAGAATAGTATATTTGCTATTATAAAAAGTAAAATAGTAGTGTGGCCTTTTTTTAAATTGAAGTATAGTTGATTTACAATATTGGGTAAGTTGCAAGTGTACAGCATAGTGATTATTTTTTTTGCAGATTATATTCCGTTACAAGTTATTGAATATAATTCCCTTTGCTGTACAGTAAATCCTTGTTGCTTATCTATTTTATGTATAGTAGTTTGTTAATCCCATACTCCTAATTTGTCCCTCTACCCCTCTCTCTCCTCTTTATAACCATAAGTTTGTTTTCTATGTCTGTGAGCCTATTTCTGTTTTATATATAGATTCATTTGTATTATTTGTTAGATTCCACATATGAGTGATATCCTGTCTGGAGGGGTGGGATAGGGAGGGTGGGAGGGAGGGAGACAAAGAGGGAAGAGATATGGGAACATATGTATATGTATAACTGAATCACTCTGTTATAAAGCAGAAACTAACACACCATTGTAAAGCAATTATACCCCAATAAAGATGTTAAAAAAAAAAAAGAATTAAACAGAACAAAGAGGATATTAAAAAAAAAGAACCACCATTTTGTGAACATTAATTATATGTTGCATAATTTATGCATATAGCCTCATTTAATTCTCATAACTCTGGGAGATGAGTATCTCAAACAAGGAAATTGAGGTTAGCATAAGTTAAGTAACCTGCCCAAGGTCCCTAAGCCAGTGTGAGCATCAGAATTTGTCTTGTCAACATCATAAAGAATTAAGAAGTATATCATTACCAGAGAGATCACCCACAAGACATAAATATGTACTGCCACCAGTCATCTAACCTTCAAAATCTGATGTTAAACATTAGCATATGTAATAAATGACTTTTAGATAAGTGTTCAGTAAATAACAGGAAAACTTTCTAATTTGGACATGAACATAATAAGTTAATGATCCTAAACCCAGCCAACAAACCAAGGCAAGAAAAATAGAAAATTACTGTTTTTTTCCTATTTCTTTCACACAAGTCCTCTCTACAAGTAATTTATATTGACAATCTTTCTGTGGTATAGGAATAACTATACCCAAGAGTATAACAAATGCTGCTGTAAATACCATCCATAAAAACTCTATGGAAGGGAGGAGGACACAAAGGGAATAGCTATCATACAATAAGTGCCTTCTTTAAAATATATTATAAACAACTTGCACTTTATCAAAAGCAAGTATAACCATCTTTATAATTGCTTTATATGACTATACCAAACATATATGACAAATCCACCTGGCTACTAGGAGCCAACTGACATTTGAAGGAATACTAAATGTGTTAATTGCCAAACGACTATATGCTTTTAAATTCCAACTCCTAGCCTAACAATGAAAGCTCTAATCTATTTCATAAATAAAAACAAAGTAGAGACTTCTGCAGACAAATGAAAGCTGAGAGAATTTGCTGCCCGCAGACTTTTACCATACGGAATGTTAAAGTAAGTTCTTCCAGCAGAAGGAAAATGATGCCAGCTGGAAATTTGAAATGACACAAAAAAATTGAAGAGTGCCAAAATCAAGACTGTTGTTATATGCAAAAGACTGCTTTATCTCATTTTGAAAATTCTTTAAAAGATAACTATCTAAAGCAAAAATAACAATGCATTAAGGGATTTATAACACATATGAAAGTAAAACCAATGACGGCAAGATCACAGAGGACAAGAAAGGAGAAATGTAAGTATACTTCTAAAAGATTCTTAACCTATACTTCAAGTAGTATATTATTTGAAGGTAGAGAGTAAGTTAATGCGTATTGTATACTCTAGAGAAAACACTGAACGTGAAAAGGAAACAAATACTAAAGATCTTAACAGACACCTTACTGAAGAAGATATACAAATGGCAAAGAAGGATATAAGAAGATGCTCCACATCCTACGTCACTGGAGAAATGCAAATTAAAGCAAGAATGAGATACCACTACACACCTATTAGAATGGCCAAAATCTAGAACACTGATAACATCAAGTGGTGCTGAGGATATGGAGCAACAGAAACTCTCATTGTTTGCTGGTGGGAATGAAAATGGTACAGCCACTTTGGAAGACAGTTTGGTGGTTTCTTACAAAATTAAACATACTTTTACCATACAATCCAGCAACTGTGCTCCTTAGTATATAATACTCAAAGGAGCGAAAAACATGTCCACACAGATTTTGTCCACAAAAATCTGCACACAGATGTTTATAGCAGCTCTATTCATAACTGCCAAAACTTGAAAGCACCTTTACAATTTCCTTCCCATGGAAATGGCACAGAATCTATATAATGTATGGAAAATTAAAACAATGCAAGAAAAACAAAGTTTTAACTAAACCTAAGAGTTGACTTTCAGCTACAACAGAATGCATGTATATATAACATGAAACACACCCCTCAAAACTTCAACTCCTTGGAAAAAGACTATCATCCATTCCGCAACACATCATGAATTTATAAACAAAAAAACAAAAACTAAAAAAAACTAAAAACTATCTCCCTAAAATAAAATTAATTACTCTCTTGGCTCAGTCATAAACACTTGATGCCTTCACATTACCTGTGACTCTTCTGCTTTTTTCATGTCAAGCCCTAGTATTTCTTCCTTACTCATATCTCAGACTCAGACCTTCATTTTTCCTAGCTCCCACACCAAGCAGTTTCAACATTGCTTTGTTGCCTCCTCACAGTATCTTCCTACCTCAAGTTACCACTAAATACCACCACCAAATTCATCTTTCTACAACAGCACTTAGATCATAATAAACAGTTTCTCTACAACCTTTTTACTGAATGAATTTTCATTTATTTAATATTTGAGTATCTAAATTACCTGAGTTATCTGAATTTATTATTTGAAATCCTTCTCATATAAATAATGATCAGGCCCGAACTGGTAAAATGGAAGAGAGCTAGATCCCTACTTTTTTTTTTTTTTTTAGGCTGCACTGGGTCTTCATTGCTGAGCGTGGGCTTTCTCTAGCTGTGGCGAGTGGGGGGGCCACTCTTCCTTGTGGTGCGTGGGCTTCTCGGTTCAGTGGCTTCTCTTGTTGCGGAGCACAGGCTCTAGGCACGTGGGCTTCAGCAGCTCTGGCTCTCGGGCTCTAGAGCACGGGCTCAGTAGTTGTGACACACGGGCTTAGTTGCTCTGAGGCATGTGGGATATTCCTGGACCAGGGATCAAACCCGTGTCCCCTGCATTGGCAGGCGGATTCTTAACCACTACGCCACCAGGGAAGTCCTAGATCCCTGCTTTTAAATCAAAGCTCTGCTAAAACCTATGGGCAGAAGTACATTCATTTAGTATTCTAGGTACCTCAGGGTATTTCTCTTCTGAGCCTCAGTTTCCACCTAGGCCAAAATTATACAATCTCTAAAATCTTCTGGTTCTAGGACACGGTGTATTACAACCTCTATTGAGAAGACAACTGTTATGTATGCAACAGCTGTGGTGTCTATCATATAGCAAGGACAGAATTTAGAATCTAAAGACTCAAAGGGGGTAAAATCATTTTCAAAAGACTGCAGGTAAGGCACTGAATAAATTGCAAAGACTGCCTGGTGAAGTAAAAGCTAAAGAGATGATTCACTGATTCAAAACTTCTGTTTGAGAGAAATAAAAAAATTATGTGATTAGAACAATAAAACATCAACCTTTGATTCCTACAATTCACATAAGCTGCATGAGATAAAAAGGTTTTTGGCAGTACAAACCAGGACAGGAATGTGACTTCCCAAAGGACTGTTTATATCCTAATGAGAAGAAATTCCTCCTTTAAAAGGTTTTCATTAGGAAGCAACAACAACAACAAAAAATAAATGAATCAAACATTTAACTCAAGAGGTTGGGAAAATTTTTTAAAAAGCAAGTCTGAGTAAATTATGAGGAAAAAAATTATGTTAAAGCAGAATTTCGTGGGTTAGAAAACAGAAAAATTATACATTTGGTAAATAAATCCATAATGTGATTCACAGAAGAAAAAAGAATAATATACACAATCCTCAGACAAAAAGAGAAAAGATTCTGAAAATTAAAAATGAGATATAGCAAATAAGTAAACTTTTTTTCTCATGAGACATATGTTCCATCTGTGCTAATAAATTTACATAGAGGAAAAAAGGAACTAAATTAAAATGTTTCTGAAAGTGTATCTCTGAGTTGTGGGCTTATAAAATCTTTTCTTTTTATCTTTACACATTTTCTGATTCTATAAATTTTCTAAAATGAGAATCATTTATTTTTATAATCAGAGGAAAAAATAAGTGGGGGGGAACTATAATAACTTTTGGTATCAGGAGTTATATATAAACACTAGACTATAAGCTCCCTGAAGATAAGACCCACATTTGTCTTAATGACCAATCCATGAGCAGCACCTATACAGGACGCACTGTAATATTTGAAACTATTATATATCTATTAAACAAGTATTTAATATAGTTTTGTGAGATTTGCATATTTAAAATGAGGTTTAAAATAATATTTACATTTTTAGAGTTTTCAACTTTATAGTCCTTTGGCCTGTTTGATCAAAGAATCCTGCCAATTCTTCCATGAAAATAACCTATCCCTTAGGTACAGAATCAGAAGCAAACCTAATGATATTCAACTTTGTACCTCTAGTTCCACTCCATAATATCCTAAGCAGTCCCTTCCTTACACAATTTCTCTTCTTCCCATAACATCGAAATTTATCAAATTCCTAATCAGAATATAAAATAAAAGCTAATTAAAGGAAGTGATAGAGTCCAAGGAGCTACTGATTAAGGATGACACTTAACCAAGAAGAAAAGGAACAATTCACTAACACGAGGCTAAATAATCAGTTTTATTTTATTTTATTTTTATTTTTTTAATTTTTAATTTTTATTTTTATTTTTTATTTATTTTTATCTTTATTGGAGTATAACTGCTTTACAATGGTGTGTTAGTTTCTGCTTTATAATGCTGTTTTATTTTTAAATGCTAAGTCAAAAGTGGTTTTTACTGACCCACAATTGAGCATGATACAAATCCTTGGAGATGGGCCAACTTGGGAACAAATCCTGACTCTGCCACTTACTAAATTCATGGTTTTGCAAGTAACGTCTCAGTGTAACACCACCTATCTCACAGGGACATTAGATGATTAAAGAAGCTATTCCATTTAAGTACCCAACAGTGACCAGCTTAGACTAGGTACCCACTTAATGTTAATTTCATTATTTTTCCAGGATGAGACTGGCACCCAGAAAAAAATGAGGAAAACTTACTGGTTTACATGGGAACAACACTCATGACTTTAACTTCATTAATACCATGTGCTGATCAACCAATCTAAATGACAAGTGATTAATATTATTTAAAAATATAATTGCAATATTATTTAAGAAACAAAATTACCAAAAACTTTTAGAGATAGTAAATTATCACAAAAAAAGTACTGGCTTTGCTTTTTAGAAAACACAAATACACAGTTCATACACAGGCATAAAAATTAGTAGTTTCCCTTATAAATACCATAATTGTGAAGGATTAAGCCTAAGTAAAACATCATGTAGCCTAAAATGTATAATCCTTAAAATGAAGATATATACCTAAACTCAGCTCCCATAAATATTTCTTAGAAATCCTAAGGAATATTAAGAGCAGTATCTAGTTCATGTAGGAATTCCCAACTATGGGTAATTACTTCAGTTTTCCTTGATCTACAGCTTAAACTATATACAGAAGTCGATATCAAAATAATTTTTACTTGAAATAAAGTTTGCATTTTTATGTCATATTGTAATATATTTGTTGACATAGAATTCAAACAGTTGTTTTTACTGTCTGAAAATTAAATCACAGCAAAAAGAGCAATAATTCATGTAGTTTCAGTGTATGGTAGTCAATCATTTACTCATACTGAAGGGGATCAGTATATGCCACTCCAAAATATGCCACTTTGGCATAAGGGTTATTTAAAACTGAAGGCAATTAAGAATCAACAGATATAGGAAGAGCCTTCTGCTTTCCCATTATCTACCTGAAAGCAGGGTATAAATTTACCATTGTCAAAGTGGTATAAATATCCCACCACTCTGGTGCTAGGGTGAGAAGAGCAACCCTTGTCACTGAAGATGGAGAGCTGGCCCCAAGATGAGTCTGCACACAACAAACTTTACTAAAATAACCCTTATCTTCCATTTGTTCTCCCACATACTTCCTAGTCAGTTCCCCACAAAGTATCGTCCCTTGGAGTCCAAGCCCTCTTTCCTTTGTTGAAAAGGGTATAAGCTCTTTGAATTTCACTTCTTTCCTGTGAATTGTTCCCAACCATCTATGTCCCTGCATCACCATAGCATACCTTCTACTGGGTTATTCCCATCAGCATGCAAAAGCTCCACAACTTTTTATGTACTTTATTCAGGCCTCACACAAAAGTAGCCAGTCATGTTAAAATATAAGATGGGAATGAAAGCCAAAGAAAATATTATAACAGACATATATATAACTAGATAATGAAGCAAATACATAGATGACTAGATAATAGAGTTATGAGACTTGGAATTTAAACTAGTTGTAACTAATGTGTTCAAGGAATTAAACAAGATTTAGGATTTCAGCAGCTAATAGGAAAATATAAGAGCATAAAATGTACTTTCTAGAACTGAAAAATAAAATAACTGAATTTAATAACTCGATGAGGCTGATAACAGATGACAAACAGCTGAAGAAAGAATTAGTGAACTGGAACATGCATCCCAAAAAATGCAGACATATGCACAGAGTAATAAAAAGGATTAAAATAGAGGAAGAAAAAAGGATATAAAATACAATGACTAGATCTATCATATGGATAATTAGATATCCAGAGGACAGGTGGCACAATCTGAACACACAAAAGTAAAGAAATTTTCAATGCTATTTAAATAAATTAAGCCATAGGTTTAAGAATAAATTCTATCATTCAGTTCACTAATACTAAGAAAATCACACCTGTGCACATCAGAGAAAAGGTGCTAAAAATACATAGACAAAGAAATATCTTAAAAAGTAACCAGGAGAATAAAGCACATTACCTTCAAAAAGGCAGCAACGTATTGTTTTAAATCTGAAATTACAGAAGTCAAATGATAACAAAAGAAGTCATTTTATCTTTGAAGTGAGGAAAGAAAAAAACTACCAACTTTTATCTATATCCAGAAATATATCCTTCACAAATGAAGGGAAAATAAAACATTTTCACACACAAAGGTGCCGGAAGAAATAAAAGTTAGGAAAGGGGTAAAAATATGGGTAAATCTAAATAAATATTTACTGTGTGTATCAGTAACAACAATGTCAAGAAAGACATAAAATATTAAATGAAAACAACAGCACTGGATTTGGGAGAGAGAGGAAAAGAATGGATTTCATTTCACCCTTTAATAAATCAAAGATGTATGTTATAATGTCTAGAGTAACCACTGAAAGAACAGCAAAATAACATACTTCTGAAAGTTAATAGAGGGGATGAAAAATAATAAAAAATATTTAAATCCAGAAAAAGTCAAGAAATGTGAGGAAAACATGCTAAACAGGCAAGACAAATAGAAAGCTAACAGTAATATGGTATATTTAAAGCCAAATACATCAGTATTTACATTACATGTAAAGAGATTAAACCCTCCAATTTAAAAGCAAGGATTGTCAAACTGGATATATTTTTAAGAACAAAACACTCAACTAGATGCAGCTTACAAGAAATGAAGAAATATACCTTAAACATGAGGGAACAGAACAGAATGAAACCTGTGGGAGATATGAAATTGTACCTGTATTCCAGGAGTTTAAAATGTGAATAGCAAAATAATTCATAAACACAAAACAAAGAAGAGCATAAGGCAATCATGCACAAACCCTTTAAGAAGTATAAACTCTGTCCCATCCCTGTCTTTTGCCTGGCTAACTTATTCGCTAGTTCTCATCATGTCACTTCCCTCAGAAAGCTTTCCTTGACTCTCCTTAACTAGGTTAGCTGGGTTAAGTGTTTCTGCTAGATGCTTCCAAACTAACTATAATTCTCCATCACAACAATTATCACAGTGTAATTAACTGTCTCACAGTCTGTCTCTTCCACTAGAAAACAAATCCTATAAGATCAAAAACCCAGAATCTACTGGGTTAAGAACTATGAAAGGTCTGAGATTTTGCCCTACTTGCAAGCTGACAAATTAGCCTGCCCATTTCATAAATGTTGACAAAAGACAGGAGGCTACTGGGTCAGAGACAACGAATTTTATTACTCAAATTTTATTACTCAGACAACGAATTTTATTACTCAATTCTTGAGTAATAAAGAGATACAGACCCCCGCTGGTCCCCCAACATTAAAGGGCCCCAAACAAATCCACCCCATTTACTCCAGTTTGGAAAAAAATTTAAAGTCGGAAGGCAGAGATTACAATGAGAACCCTGATGTGCAATATCCTGGGACAGTGGTTATTCAGATTAATCAAAATAAAGACTAACAAAAGGACAGGGTCCCTTGGCTCAATCCCTGAATGAGAACCCAAGACTTTTGCACGAGAGTGGGTAAGCTGATAAGTGACAGAAAAGTTTCCATAAGCCTTTTATACAAATCTCATGAATTGTGGTTACCAAAACGCATGGATGAAGTCCTTACTTGGGCTACAATTAGATTCAGAGTATGTAAAAATGTAATGCATGGCATGACAGGATATGAACATTGGAATGTTTAAGCAGGTATTATGTAAAGAAGTTGTATCAACTTCACCTGAATGTTTATGGAAATACATGTTATGTCTGGGTGGGAACACCTTCCCCTACCTAGTGTTGTAAAACCAAAACCAAAGAATGAAGTCCTATCAGAGGCTACAGTTATGAATATGAGTTGATGGAATTAAGGTAAAGGTTTGTAGGAGAATTGGTTATGTTTGAACAAGCTTTATGTGAAATGGCTGCTCCCTTTTACCTGATTGTATTATGGGGATGGACACTGTATCTGACTGAGAAACACTTCCCCTACCTAGAATTGTAAAATAGGCATGTAAATCCGGCCTTCAAGCAGTATTAATTGGACATGCTAAATGGGAACTAATAAGACTGCCTGAGCCCATGCAGTGTGGAATAGAAGCCAGAGTGCTGGAAGGGGCAAGTTCTGTGTGTGACATCAGTATGTGCAACAAACTGGGGCTTAAGGGCAGCGATGACTGTACCTAAGCAATGTACCTCCCAGCAATGACTACTGGGACTTCGGACTGGAGAATTTCCAACTGAAGGGCATTTACTACCTTGCTATTGGACATTATTAATTGAAGATACCCCTATGACTGAAGAACATAAAATGATCTGGAAACCTGAAATAACCGTAATGTCTAGGATGATGTCAGAGAAACACTCTAATGGGAAAGGCCATGCCCAGGAGAGTAACATAATAAAATGGATATGGTCTATACAAAACCATGCTGCCTGGGGAATGCAAGGAGGACATTCTCAGGAGCAGGGAGCTTCTTTGCCCCTAGGATTGACCCCTGAACTGTATGAGGAGCTGCTGGATTCCACTATCACTTGGGCAGTGCCCTATGAACAGTTCTTAACTGACAAACGAAGAGCTGCTTGGCAGTTCCAAGGTGAACGGACAACATCCTGTTTGAACAGTCACCACTCTGATCATAAAGCCACCACTGTGACCAAAGAAGGTTAAAACAGATCAGCCTGGTGTGCTGAACTGCATACTGTTTTCCTAGCAGTGGTGGAAAACATGAACAGTAGCCAAAAGCCCCTATGTTTGTGTTCTTACTGACCATGGGCAGTAGCAGCCGATGGCCTGGCCCTATGGTTAGGGAGGAGAGCGATGGAAACCTGGCCCATTCGACGGATGCCCACATGGGGCACGGCCCTGCAGGAGTCATTACGGGAATCTGAGGGGTGCACTGGAGTAGCACATGCTGATGCCCATCAGAAGAACTATCTTCCAGATTCACAAGGTGACTGGAATCGACAGCTATCCCTGTGCACTCACTCAAATTGTCCACCTGGGCCCGTGAAATGATTAGACATGAGGGCACTGCAGCAATGCAGAGATGGAATGAATGTAGACATGTTCCTCTTGCCCCCTCTGAGGCACAAAATGCCAGGAAAATCTGTTCCACTGGCCAACAAGAGGGACAGAGACTGCAGGTGGTTATGTTGCACATTCCCTAGTGGGAAGGTGCTGATCACAGCTGGCAAATCAGACTGATGCTAGTAGCCCTGGGGGCTGCCAATGGGTCTTGACAGGAACAGACACTGACTCCGGACTGGGCTTTGCTTACCCTGTGTTAAATGCAAACAGAGTGCTAAAAAAGAACCAGAACTGCACCAATTTGTACAGCTCACAGTCATTTCTTCAGACTAAAGAATATACTCTACAGCCCTAATGTCCAAGAATGGGCAGAGAGATATCCTCCTCAGAGTGATACTTTGATGGAGAATTGAATGCGCAATTAAAACACTGGTTGTATAAAACAGAGGAAATAAAGGCATGAAGGGCTTGCTTACACACCCTCATAAGTGTTTGCTCACATTCAAGATATATATATATGTGTGTGTGTATACATATATATCCTCTTATAATACCTGTAAAATGATTACAAAGTATCTAATACATACTAAATGGTTAGTGAATTGTAGGTGGTATTAATAGTAGTAGTAGTCATTTTTTCCTAGCCAAATCTAGTGTTAGCAAGTATATCTAACCTTTCCTCAAACAGGACCAGAACCACAGATTACTATTTTGTTCTCCCCTACACTTCTTCTTCCAACCCACATGTAATTTTTTTTCAATTATATTTAGGCTTAACAACATGTTTTACTGCTTTCTTTGTGCATCATTACATCCCACTATTTTATCTTGGTTCACTGCGTCCCATGCTAGAGTACATAATTAAGTCTTTCAGCAGTGATCAACGGACAGGGCAGTTTCTAAGTCCCTGTATGCTGGAAATTGTCTTTATTTCTATCCTATTATAAAATGTTAATTTGTCTGGACAAAACATTTCTAGATTCAAGGTTACTTCCCCTACCCCTTTTATCAGTGAGTTCTGGAGTACTGTCTTCTGGAATCCCAATGTTGCTGACAAGAAATGTGCTGTCCTGTCCATCTGATTCTCAGTCCTCTGTAGATAATCTGTTGGTATTTTAGATATATGTAAATAGAGAGAGAGGCAAAACGAAAACAGATACAGACATATCCATGGATGGTGGGCATCACAGTTCAATTTGCATTGCCCTGATTACTAGTGAATGTGAGCACTGTATAATGTTTAAGAGTCTGGAATTTGAGATAGACTGCCTGGGTTAAAATCTAGGCACTGACACTTACTGGATGTATAATCTTAGGCAAAGTACTTAAACATACATCTGTGCTCAGTTTCCACATCTGTAAAGTGTGGATAATAATAGTATCTATCTCATAGTTTCATTGTGAGGTTTAAGGAAGATGGTCAAATGAATGAATTCAAGCCCATGATAGAGAAATTTTTAAAAATAAGAAAAATTCACTATATTTGGCTTCCATTTTTATAAAGCATATTTTTAAAAAATCATAACTAAGTAACAAATGGCTGAGGTACACATTTTTTAAAAACCATGTAAAAAGGCACAGAATGATAAATATAATAGTCACAAAATTACTCCAAGGAAGATGAGGAAAACAGGATTGGGAAGTAACACACAGGGAGCTTCAATGATATTGGTATTATTCTAGATCACAAGTTGGAAAGTGGGTCCATGGGTATTATTTTATTACTGAGAATGGGGACTGGATGAGGAACAGAATATAATTACCAAATGCATAATATCCAAATTTATTTTATAGCAGCACATCTGATCACAAGTCTTCTTATGCATTAGGAAAAGTCTGAGGGCACACACAACCAAAATTAAAAACGTTTAAAAATTACTGAGACATTAAGATGGCAGATAAGATTGAAGAACATGCATTTCTAATAACCCAATCAAGATATGTGATTCCACCCCACCCCCTCCCCCTGCCCAGCACTACCAGGCACACTCATAGCTAGTATAGAGACCATACATATATATGTGTTATGCGATTATCAAAAAAATAAGAGTGGCAAGGTCAAATAAGCCAAAGATTCTCACATATGTGCCTAACTGGAACAGTATTCAATCAGCTCTGAATGTGGTAGAAAGAAGAATGAAGAAAAGAAGTTTAAGACACCAAATGTCTCAATGAAGGCAAAATCCAGGTTATTGGGAATGGAACATGAAAAGGTATGTTGATATCAGAATAAGTAATCATAACATTAAGATTTTTAAAACAACTATTCTGGTGATTCCGAAGTCCAATGTCTGGCCATATATGCTGGCTGTTAAAGTAGCATGAAAATACAAGTTGTTGGAACAGGAATGGAGGCCTGCTACGCGGGAGACATTTACCTGTGAGGTGAATTTATCCATGATGCTTAGGAAAAAGATAGGTTACAAAGGAAAATGGTGAGCCAGGTGATAAAAGTCCTCGAGGGACATCCTATAGGTTAACAGATAATGGCAATAAGTACAGGAGCAACTGTGATAAAGCAGGTATAGCACAGATTTCAAGGTGAGAAGGAATTGTTGAAAGAAGGTGATGAAAAAGAAAGTGATCTGGAAGCAAAATATCTAGAGAATGCCAAGTTCTTTGCTCATCTGGAGGTACACTGGACTTGAACGAATGAAAAAGCACTTAGATTTCAGGTGAAGTAAAAGAATACTGGAGGAAAAGGGTGGGAATTCAAAGAAATTTTTTTATGGAAAAGGAGCCAATGATGGAGAAACAGGGCGAAGAAGGAAAAGGCCGTGTTTTCTCACATCTCTAAGTCTCTGTACATGCTTAAAAAAGGTCCTTTTTAATCCACTTGATCTGGCTGACAGGATTCAGCTCAGGAGTTGTTTCTTAAAGGAGAGCATTTTCTAACCCACATCCCCCATTTAGTGTCATTTCCTAAGCACATATACCTTGTGCTTATCTTTATGAAAGCATTTATCAATCGGTAATTATTATTGTTTTATTATCTGTTTACAACTAGATTAACGTGACCTGAGTAAAAACCATGTGTTTAATTGCTTTGACTCATAATAGTGCCTGGCAAGTAAGCACTCAATAAATGGTGACCAAATGCTGAACCACTGCACTCCACCAAGTTTACAGGAGAGGAAACTTGTTCACAGAGGTTTGTATCTTGGGCAGTTGCCCATAGGAGAATGACACGCAGAACTGGAAGAGGTGAGAACATGCCTTAGAATTAATCTCAAGGTATGTAGTGCTACCAGCAAAATAGCATTTCAGTCAAAGTGAATACAAATCATTTCAATTATTGAAGGTACTCACAAATCTATACTCACATTTTAAAGTGTTAAACTTAACAAAAATGAAAGTAATAAACCTATTAAATTAATTAGAATATTCCTTTATTATCAAAATATTAATTTAAATTACTAAAATAGCAAACTTAGCTTGTATACCCACTTTACATATAGCTTTGTCATCTCTGAGCCATGGAGAAAACACTCAAAAATGGATTAAATAACTCTCAATGATCAAACAACATTTTAACATGTTACCCTTATAAAGGAATTATTGAAGAATAAATAAGGACTAAATTTTATTAGAGTTTTGTTTTTTGTTAGAGTATTCACAATATTGCTCTAATTCTACAGTAAGGTAAGAGATGTGCTTTTTTAAGTCACATGACTTCATCAAATCTACATTGAAAAATATCTGATAAGCATGAAGCTGGAGTGTGTCCACATAAAAAGGAGTAAAAGTAAGCCAAATGGCACTCTGAAAAAGGTACCATGAAGTATCTCATTGGTTTCATTATAATAAGGTCAGTTGGAATTGGCACTAAGGAGGAAAATATAAACTCGGAGGATACTAGAAAACCCTTCTGTCAGTACTTGCCACTGTTAGTACAACATACAAGCATCTGACAGTAGAATAGATGGATATGCTGCCAGAAATTATAGCAATGAATGCAACTTTGAATAATGGCTTTATAGTACTCAGCCTCAAACGTGAGAACCTTAAAAGGTAAAAAGATTTTTTGATAACAGTTTTATTAATATTTGGTTGGGAGAAGGTTGGTAAAAATATTACAAAGAATAACTTTAGTTTTTCATAAAACAGATTATTAGGCAAAATAATAAGTTTGAGGGATATCATGTCTGTAACTCATAAATTATTTACATTATACAGCACAAATATATTAAAATAACTATACACACAGGCAAGAGTTTTTGGTATATTAGCTTATTGGTCTAGAAAGCAAAATAATCACCATTTGGAGAAGAAGAAGGAGTTCATACACCAACGTGCAGTGGAATCAGTATCAGCATTTTAAACCTGAAAAGTATTCGATTACAGACTATCTACTCCAGCTGCTCCCTTCATGGAGACCATAGGCCTTTATAGAGTCAAATGGGCAATGCTCAACCTACTTTTGATACTTCAGAAAAATCTAACATACCATATTCCCCAGAATTAAAACTGTATGACCTAACCTAAACACCATCTTTCTTTGTTCTTCACTGGGTATAGATAAATGCAGTGCTGTTACACTATTTACCTCACTGGAAAGCAAAGTAATATTTATTTAATAAAAATAATTTACTAGAAATGAGACAGAAGGGAAGGTAAGAAAAGGAATCCTTCATGATTAAAAAAAAAAGTTGATATCATGGAACTCCTACAATTGGAATCAACAGCTATAGGAATAGACAGGTAGAACATCCAGGTTTCCTGATTTGCAGTCCAGTGGCCTTGCTTCTACGCCTCTTTGAATACAGAACATAAATAATGGCATTAATAAATACCAAAGTGTTGATAGTGATTACTATGGAGCAATGAGATTACTGGTAATTTTTAATTTCTTCTTCACATATATTTTCAAAATGATCTGCAATGAGAATATTTACCATTATAATCAGAAAATACACACACACACACACACACACACACACACACAGTTAACAGTGACCTTTCCTAAAACCAAACCTGTTAAATACACAAATCATGTCCAAAAGCATGATTTTCCAACATGCCCCTATATTCCACTCACATAACCTCTTGAGTATATTTCCTTATTATAAAATAAAGAAAACAGTTGGTTCTCACTTTTAAGTTTCACTAATTATTGCTATGACGACCTTTCCTAAACCAAACCTGTTAAATACACAAATCATGTCCAAAAGCATGATTTTCCAACATGCCCCTATATTCCACTCACATAACCTCTTGAGTATATTTCCTTATTATAAAATAAAGAAAACAGTTGGTTCTCACTTTTAAGTTTCACTAATTATTGCTATGACAACTCAAAAGAGCAACAGCAAAAGAAGTCTACTACAGATCACTTCTAAAACCAAGTTAATTTTCACTTTAGTATAGATCCCATCATGATCAAGATTATATAAATACATAATTTTTTTAAAGGCCCAACTCCTTCTGACTACCATTTCAGGTATCAGCATTCATTCCACAAACATTTATTGAACTCTAACATTGCTAAAAGTTCAATATAGTGTGGCAAGTTAATTACCTGGAATGAAAATCATAGTAAAATAAATAATAAAAACCATACCTATTTTTAATTCTTATGTAATTTTATATTTATACAATGTCAAGATTCATCTAACTACTCAAAAATGTTTCCCTAAGTAGCAAGTTATTTTTTAGGTCTTCTAGCAATAATCACACTTCGTGAAGTAACTATGAGGCTGCACTTCATTTTAACATTCAAGACAGTGTTATACAGCCGAAAGCACTATATTAGAAGTGAACATAAGATCTAGATGCCAGTTCTAACATCACCTCAAATTAATAATGTGATCTTGGGCAAGACACTTAACGTATCTATGGTTGAATCCCTGCTTTTCCAAACTTCAGCAGTACAGGTAACAAAAGCTCAGGCTCAGAGCTAAATCTGGTCAAACCTAGCAGAGTAGTAAGGACTCAGGTCCCACTAGCAGGTAAGATGAATGTCTTTCTGCTTTGTGCTCTAATTCAGATATTCTGGAGCGGGGGAGGGAGGTAAACTTTTATCTCCTAATCCTCACTGGGTTTATAACTAGTACAGGAAATGGGATTCGGCATTGGTTTCCTGAGTTAACTATAGTCCCCTTACCAGAAGGTCAGGGGCAAAGAAAACCTAGAGCTGAGGTCCCAAACACCTAACAAACTCTCAAAAGTCCCTATCTCCAGATCTGTGCATTCAGTGACTGAACTTCCATTTCAGTGTATAATAATTCTATTTTGTAACCCTTAAACTATCAACTACTCAAATACAAGCATTATCATTTGCCCATACTACCCACCATGTCAGACACTCTGGGTAGCAGAGCTAATCTGAAACCAACTTAAATGCACCAAAATCTCAGATATGGTGATCTGAATTTCTAGGCATGTGCCAAGAATCAAAATTATCACCTCACACACTTCACCTGAATTTCCCATTGTACAAGGTCCCTCAATACACCAACTCAACTCTGTGGTATCTGGTGGTCAAGACTTACAGGAGTAATTACAATGAACCTCTTTTTCCCATCTATAACAGTAAATGAAGGATTTTCTCCAAAATCAAGAGATGAAAGAATTAGGAACAAAAATATGGGAAACTGTAGCTAAAAAATAACCATTACAACTTACTATAAATATCAATAAATACTGCAAATTTGGCTCCAAATTAGAATATATAAGAAATAATAATTCCTTTGAAAACTGTATAGCCCTTTTGTAAAGCAAATTTCAGTATGTATCTAAAGTCTTAAAAAATATTCAGTTATTTTAACTAAGAAGTCTCACTTTTAAAAGTCGATCTTCAAAAAAATAATCCTAATGATGGAAACATATGTATGCACTACAATGTTCTCTGCAGCATGTCTGTCATAGTCAACAACTGGAAACAACCTAAACACCCAAAAATAGAAAAGTTACATTATATACATGGTTAAATAGGATATTACATATCCATTCTAAATTTGACAAAGGCTGTATAATAAGAAATAAATATTTGTAATATGTTAGCTAAAAAAAGATCTAAATTTATATACACAAACACACACAATTATAATTATACAAACAGGCATGCTCTCTGTATTAGGTGAAAATCTAAAAGAAAAACAACAAAAACGTTAGCAGTTGTAGTACTTCAGGGATTGAACAATGTCTTCTTGTTTTCTTTTTCTCCCAATTTCCTTGTAAACTGCTATACTAATTTTAAAATAAAAATTCTAATGACATATTTCACGTATGTATAACTATTAGACTCCAAGAATATAAAATAACCATTCAGCTAAAAGAAAAACACCTAAAATTGATTACTTTCTCTCCAATTCTATACTGTACATAGTATTGTTTCTACATAACATGAATTCTTTTCATTAAAAGCATGCCTACTTGTATCATACAAACATCTTTTATATCCTATTTGATATACTATAGAGAAGGAAAAGATAGGGAAATATAAACCAGATCTCAGAAAATTTACAATTTACAATTTAGTATATCTAACATAGGCATAAGACAAATGTAAGAAAACTTTAAAAATCAAGACATAAAGTAATTATAAAATTGCTATAACGCAAGTTGATACCATATCGTATAAGTACCACAAACTAGGTGGCTTAAACAACAAATTTATTGTCTCATAGTTTTGCAGGCTAGAAGTATGAGATCAAGGAGTCAGCAGGGTTGTATCCTTCTGCAGTCTGTGAAGGAAGGATATGTTTCAGGCCTCTTTCCTTGGCATAGTGATGACCACCTTCACATTACCTTTCCTGTGTCTCTTCACATCATCTTCCCTCTATGCATGTCTGTCTGTTTCCAAATTTCCCCTTTTTATAGGGACATCAGTTATATAGGATTAGGGCCCACCCTAATGACTGCATTTTAACTCGATTACCTCTGTAAAGACCCTATCTCTAAATAAGGTCATATGCTATGCTACTGGAGGTTAAGATTCCCCACAAACCTTTTTTTTGCGGGGTGGGGGAGGTGGGTAAAATTCAACCCAGAACACTACACCATGGTCGCAACATCCCAAATGTGTATGTACCAACATGGGAGAGGCTGCCTATTATTCTGCCTAATGCCTATCCAAGACAGAAACAAAAAACAGACGAACAAAAAACCTAGAAGGAACTACTGCAAATTATACATATTGACTCTCAAGGACAGCATTATGGATGACTATTACTTCCTAATATGCTGAATTTTTCACTAAGGGAACATATTTTTTTAATTATAAAAATGTTTAATTAAAAAATATTGAGACTTCATTGGTCTCTGACCCCAAACCATTCCTAATTACTAATATCTTCTGGCAAAAGCCTCTTCTTTGGGACAGAAGTCTCAAAGGCACTGGTTCCTCTCCGCTGCTATGACTTTCTAGAGAGAATATAAATCATGGGGAAAAGTTTAAATAGTTCCGGTAAAATGAAATGTTTTATCTCAAACTCCAAGTAAGATCAACTCTCACTTTTAAAAAGTATATCTCATTTTTAAAAAGTAAGCCCATTATATAAGGCACTATTAAAAAAAGAGAGGGAAAGACAAAGTACAACACTTATGCACTGCACACAGACACATGCACACATTTGCTCTCTGGGACCTTAAAATAAACAAATAAATAAATAAGACACTTTTAATATGTTATTATTTACATATAAAATATAAAAATTTTTTAAAGATTAAGTGACTTATTCTATGACCCATTGAAACTAGCAAGTACATTAAATAAAACTAGGCAATTACATAATCACAACTGGAAACAGCTGAGAGGTCTTACCCAGGCCAGTTGTCTTTATTAAATGAAATAAATATTTTAAACTAATATTTTCCTATTTTCTACATAAAAGGTCTTCAAAGATGGACTGTCAACATCCTCACTTCCTAGAATATTCCTATGCCTGTTTCACCCTTAACACTCAAAATGTGTTTCTTTTCATCTGAAATAAATTTCTCCTGTTGAAAGCTGTATTTTTCTTTTCTCATCCCTTCATTAAAGTAGATAATAAATGATTGATATAAACCCCTTGCACATCACTGAAATTTAATTTAGGTACCCTTTGAATTATTTCACATAAGCCATCCAACTTCATTCAACCTATTTTTCATAACTTTAACTATGTGACCTTATATTGGTTTCTACATATCTTTTTAAAAGAACCATAATCAAACTTGGGTTCAAACATCTAAGAACAATTAACAGGGCTTCCCTGGTGGTGCAGTGGTTAAGAATCTGCCTGCCAATGCAGGAGACACGGGTTTGAGCCCTGGTCCGGGAAGATCCCACATGCCGCGGAGCAATTAAGCCCGTGCACCACAACTACTGAGCCTGCGCTCTAGAGCCTGTGAGCCACAACTACTGAGCCCGCAGGCCGCAACTACTGAGCCCGCTCACCTAGAGCCCGTGCTCGGCAACAAGAGAAGCCACCGCAATGAGAAGCACACATACCGCAATGAAGAGTAGCCCCCGCTCGCCCCTACTAGAGAAAGCCCACACTCAGCAATGAAGACCCAATGCAGCCAAAAATAAATAAGTTAAATAAATTAAATAAATAAATAAAAACAGCTAAGAAAAAATAAAAATCTAACTAATGAAGAGTATAGAAAAAATTACCATACTTCTTATTTACGAACATCTTTTTAATAAACTGAGTGAAAGTTAGACATAATGTTATTCACTGTACTTGAGTTCAGGGTATGTACCAGGCACCATCTACATAATAAGCACAAGGCTTGTTAGGCACTACTCATTATGTTGTAACTAGGGACCATACTTAAGTAATATGACAATAAATCTCTAAAAGCACTTGCCATATATCTTGGTTATTTAGTTCTAGAGATTTACCTCCTCACTCTGATTAAGAACAGGCAGGAATAAATTCTTCACACTAATTTTCAAAAATTTACTTCTCATTGAAAATTAGCTAAACGGAATTCTGAATAATCAATTCATATCTGGATTTATTCACTGTTATTCATTCATATCTTTACTGAGCATCTGCTATATGCAAGGGCCTATATTAGGTGCTCAAAATACAGCAGTGAACATAAAAACTCTTGGTGCCATAGAGCTTAAATTCTAGCACTAAAGCAGATTATTAGTGCCTAAAACTATTTGGAGAGGCTATGAAATAACTGAAAAACATAAAAATTTAGCTGAGATCATTGGGAGAAGAGAAAGTAACGAAGGGAAGATGAAAGAAATGAGAAAAAGAATTTCAGGCAGAGGTAATAGGACTTATCAAAGTCCTAGGATAGGAAGAGCCTCTAATAAAAGATGATAAAAGATGACCAGTGTGGCTGGCATTCACAGAGCAAGGGCAAAGAGGAAGTAATAATAAATGGAAGAGTAGCAGGAGATGAGACTGAGTGGTTATGCAGGTATCAGATCATGTGGGGGGCTTAAAGTCATACTAAGAATTTCTAGCTTTACCTTAAGCGCAATGGGTAACCACTGAAGGATGCTATTCCTCTCTCAAATACCTCTTAACCAAATCAAAAAGTTAACACTTGATGATTTGTTTATTTCATTCTAGCTCCTTTTCTCCCCATTAAGGGACCCTGGATTTGAAAATTGAGTCTAACCTTCCCCAAATGGAAGGTTAAGATTTCTATGGCTTCCAGGGACAATTTTCTGAGGAGCCCAGCAACTACTAATGTAGACAGTTAATCTAGCCATTAAGATGAACCAGTAACTGTTAGCAAAAGTTAAAAGGTACTAACAAGCCTCTAATGAGTATCTGTTGAAATTTATGTACAAATAGAACAAGGAGGGGTCTCTGGTACAAACAGCTGAATTAAAATAAACTAGCTGATCACAAACCTTAACACTGTTCATTGATCAATTCACAAACAAAAATTAATTCCTACCAGAAGCTTACCACTATGATCTATGGGTTTCAATCTATTGTACATCTGCTGTCTCAGCTGTCTGAAAACCTGACAAATTCCAGGACCAGCACTTCTTATGTTCTAGCTCTCACTCCTCCCAGTTTCTGGGCCATTAAAGTGCTAATCTGAAGTATTTGTAGAACACAGAGGAAACCGGCCAATTCCTATTGGAATTTTATAAATCAGCAAATGAGTGGGGCAGTCACCCAATTATTTAAGTTGGGGAAATCATAAAGTCAGACATAATAGAAGAAGGAAGGGCAAGAGAAGTTAAGGATGATTTTTAAATTTCCAACCAGACTTGGCTCTATGCTTCACATCATCTCTTTTGTCTTTATATTAAAAATGACACTTGAAAGCACAGTCCATCTATCCTCCCACCCCATTTACCTGAAAACACCTATTAATCCTTCAGACTCCAAGCAAGTTGTAATATTCCTTCAGAATGCATTCCTTCCTTAAATTCCCACACACCCCCACCAGCATGCCCATATTCCCTAGCCCAGTGAGAATCAATCACACTTTCTTTTCTACTTTCTTTCCAACTAGAATCTATATTCATCACGCTTGTTTATATTTCTGTTTCTTCTATAAACAAGTGAGGTCCCTGAGAGGAGGGGTCTATGTCTTTAATATTTGTATTTCCAACACTTGTCAAGCACACATAAGGGACTCTGTGATATTTGTTGAGTGAACTAATGGCATAGTAAACTATTTTGTTCGTTTTATAATTTAGGATAGAGGCAGGGTCTGATAATGGTGGAATGATTCTTAACACAGCAAATATCAGAACTATAAATGCTAGACAACGTATTTTTTAAAAAAAGAGCTATTTGAAGGCACTGAAGAACAACCAAAGCCAGACATATAAAGGAA
>NW_006791240.1:2027480-2035129 GCF_000442215.2 Lipotes vexillifer
AAGAGCGTTGACAGGTGTAAAAAAGTAATGGCATTATGTAAAATTCTCTGTTTCTGATGACTTTTAGTTTAGGAACAGGCCCCAATCTACCTCACGAACCAGATGTTAGGAACAATCACAGCAGTCTGAACATGAGAGAAGCAATTCTAAAAGCGAAGAGCACTAGAGAGAGGAAGCCCCAAATACACTCCGGGCAAATGTCTGGCTGAATCATGAACCACTCAAGTTCATGAGATTTCAACTGCTGCCAACTGTATGAGAGACAGAGTTCTGCACTTTGAGTTCAGCCAATTAAACTGACATCTTAATTTTTTTTCAGTAAAATTCAGAAAAGCATAACAAAATGCAGAATCTCCACATGGCATTATTAACAGTGTAAAGGATACAATCCAAAATTACTTAACATACAATTAACAAAGAAAATGAGGTCCATACTCAAGATAAAACACAATCGGGACTCCCCCCCACACACACCGCCGGTTCAGTGGTTAAGACTTTGCCTTCCAATGCAGGGGGTGCCGGGTCGATCCCTGCCTGGTCGGGGAGCTAAGATCTCACATGCCTCGTGGACAAAAATTCAAAACATAAAACAGAAGCAATATTGTAACAAATTCAATAAAAGACTTTAAAAAATGGTCATCAATAAAATCTTAAAAAAGAAACAAAAAACCACAATCAATAGAAACCAATGAGATGACCCTGATGCTGAAAAAGATTTTAAATCAACTATTATAACTATGTTCAAGGAAGCTATTTAAAAATGTCATAACGAGTGAAAAGATTGGAAATCTCAGCAGAGAACTACAAACTATAAAAAAGAACCAAATACAAAATATAGAACTGAAAGCTCTGGTACTTAAAGTGAAATTTTCACAGGATGGACTAAATGGCAGATTGGAAAAGAAGAGTCAGTGAAACTAAAGATAGATCAATTTAAATACTTAATCTGAAGAAAAAAGAGGGGAAAAAAGATTGGGAAAAAATGAACAGGGAGCTACAAGACAAAGTTCAAAGATCTAACATAACTGTTAGTGCAGCCCCAATAAAAGAAGAGGAAATGAACAGAAAGTAAAAATATTTATAGAAACAATGACTAAAAATTTCCAAACTTTGGTGAAAAACATAAATTAACAAATTCAAAAAGGTCAACAAAAAAACAAGTTTCAGCAGTCAAACATATGAAAATCAAAATAAAGAGAACCTTAAAAGCAGCCAGATAATAAAAGTCACATAACATACAGAAAAACAATGACTGAATGACTACTTTGTTCTCATCGGAGAAAAACAGAGGCCGTAAGACACCGGGACAACATCTTTAAAATGATGAAAGAAAAACTGTCAACCCTGATTTCCATACCCAGCAAAAGTACTCTTCAAGAAGGAAGACCAGGGCTTCCCTGGTGGCGCAGTGGTTGAGAATCTGCCTGCTAATGCAGGGGACACAGGTTCGAGCCCTGGTCTGTGAAGATCCCACATGCCGCGGAGCAACTAGGCCCGTGAGCCACAACTACTGACCCTGCGCATCTGGAGCCTGTGCTCCGCAACAAGAGAGGCCGCGACAGTGAGAGGCCCGTGCGCCGCGATGAAGAGTGCCCCCGCTTGCCACAACTAGAGAAAGCCCTTGCACAGAAACAAAGACCCAACACAGCCAAAAATTTATTTATTTATTTTATTTTTTATTTATTTTTTATTTTTTTGCAGTACGTGGGCCTCTCACTGTTGTGGCCTCTCCCGTTGCGGAGCACAGGCTCCGGACGTGCAGGCTCAGCGGCCATGGCTCACGGGCCCAGCCACTCCGCGGCATGTGGGATCTTCCCGGACCGGGGCACGAACCCGTGTGCCCTGCATCGGCAGGCGGGCTCTCAACCACTGCGCCACCAGGGAAGCCCCAAAAATTTTAAAAAATTAATTAATTAATTAAAAGAAGGCTCAACATAAAAAAAAAGGAAGACCAAATAAAAACATTTTCATATTAAAAAAAAAAAGTAAGAGGATTTGTTGATAGTATTTAAAAGCAATGCTTTTAAAAGGTTCTTCAAGCTGTACAGAAATGATATAAGGTGGAAACTAGAATTCCTGGAAGGAATGAAGAACACCAGAAATGGTATACATGTGGGTAAATATCAAAGAACACATTTATTTTCCATATATTTAAAATATAGATAAATGCTCCAAGTCAAAATTATAGCACTGTATGGTGGGGATAGATACATTACGTAGATATAATACATATATAACTACAGTAGAAAAATGGGGGAAGAGGATAAATGGATCTCTATGATTGCAAGACTACAATTTTTTAAACAGAGTACTACATTAAGTAGACTATCAAAGCTAAAGATACAAATTACAAACCTCAGAACAACCATTTAAATAAGAATACAAAGAGGTATGCCTAAAAAAAATAAGTCAAAATAATGAAACTCAAAATTATATTCAATTAATCCAAAAGAAGACAGAAAAGCAGGTACCCAGAAACAAAAACCAGAGGGGACAAACAGCCAAAAAACAGTTGTAAATGGAAAACTTAACTCCAACAATATCAATAATTACATTAAATAGTATTGGAACTAAATGTTCCAATTAAAAGGCAGAATATCAAATGAATTTTAAATTTTTAAAAAGACTCAGCTATATGCTGTTTCAGTAAAATAGAAAAATATTTACTATGCACACACTAATAATAACAAAGATTGTGCAACAATATAAGTATTAGATAAAGTAGACTTCAAGACAAGGAGTATTACCATAAACAAAGAACATTTCATAACAATAAAAGGGCCAATTCATCAGGAACACATAACAATGTTGCATGTATATATAACTGATAAAAATTTCAAAATACATAAAGCAAAACTGAAAGAATTAAAGGGAGAAGCAGAAAATTCCATAATTATAGTTGAGATTTTAACACCCCTCTCAATAACTGATAAAACTAGACAAAAATATTAGTAAAACCATAAAGTATTTGAACAATATTATCACTAACTTGACCTGATAGCTTAAAACATTATGACCAACAACTGCAGAATACCCTTCTTTTCAAGAGTCCATGGTACTTTCACCAAAACAGACGATATGAGGGGGCGGTACAGCTAGTCCCAGTGAATAAAAAAGTATGGAAATCACACAGACTCAGTTTTCTTACAATGGAATTAAAATAAAAATCAGTAACAATAAAATCTTTAGAAATGCCTCCCAAAACGACTCATCTAACTAATCTGATTAAAACCCTACCAAATTCTGTGAGATGAGCTTAAAGCAGTGCTTGGAGAGAATTACACAGTGCTAGAAATGAAAAAGCGCTCACTGACCTTAAGGTTTCATTTTATGACGCTAACAAAAGAAGAACAAAGCAAGTACAAGAAAGGAAACAAAGAACAGAAATCAATGTAATAAAAAGCAAACAACAGAAAAAATTAACAAAGCCAAATCTGTTTCTCTGAAATGATTGATAAAATTGATAAACCACTAGCTCAACTGAATGAGAGAGAAAGAATATAAATTATCAGTATCTGGAATGGATTATCACTACAAATCCTACAGATATTAAAAGGATATTACAGAAATATTTATGAACATTACACCAACAAATTTTATTACTTAGATAAAACAAATCCCTTGCAAAACCTTCCAAACTGACAGAAGATAAATAAAAATTCAAATAGCTTTTATTTATTAAAAAGTTAAATCTATTATCAAAAAACCCTCCAACAAAAAAAAATGCCGGCCCAGGTGTTTTTATTGGTGAATTCTACAAAACTCATTTATAAAACAGAGGAAGAAGGAATACTTCCACCCCATTTTATAACCCTGATAGCAAAACTTGACAAAGACATTACAAGAAAATAAAATTACAGACCAAAATCTCTTAAAAACACAGAGAAATTCTTTTTTTTTTTTTTGAGAAATTCTTACAAACTACCCAATTTCAAAATTTATCAAGTTTCTGTAATCAAGATATCATAGTACTGACATAAAGACAGAAAAACAGATCAATGGAACAAGACAGACTCACACTTGCACATCATTCAATTTTCTACAAAGGTGCCACAATAATCCTACAGAGAAAAGAAAGTCTTTTCCACAAATGATGATGAAACAAATGAATATCAATGTGGGGGAAAAGCAAAACTTGAACCCCTGTCTCATAACACACACAAGAATTAATTTTATATAGATCACAGATTAAACATAAGAACTAAAACTATAAAGCTTCTAGAGGAAAACACAGAATAATACGTTCATGATCTGTAGTGAATACAATGTTTTTTTAAGGACACAGAAAACAATACCAGAAAAGAGAAAATTGGTGAATTAATCAAAATTAAAAAGGATTTGTTCATGAAAAGATAACTTTGGGTAAATAGAAAATTAAAAGACTGAAAAAGTTTTCAAAAAAACATATATCTGACAAAGGAACACTATCTAGGATATATACAGAACTCCTAAGTAATTTTTTAAAACTTAACAATTGGCAAAAGATTTGAACAGGTACTTTGCAAAAGATTTACACATAGCCAATAAGGACATGAAAAAGTGTTAGATGTCATGAGCCATCAGAGAAGTTCAAATTAAATCATAAGGAAATATTACACATCCATCAGAATGGCTGAATGGACTGACCACATAAAATGCTGGTGAGGGGGCGGATTTCTCATACATCATTGGAAATACAAGGTGTTTCAACCATTTGGAAAAATGTCTAGCAGGTCCTTGTTAAACCAAGCATACACCATCTCTCAGACCCAGCAATTACATTCTTAGGTATTTACCTAAAAGAAATGAAAAATATATCCCAAAATGACTTGTATAAGAATGTTCAAGGAAGCTTTATTCATAATGGCCAAAAACTGGAAACAGCTCAGTGTTCCATCAACAGAAGAATGGATAAACTATGGTATATGCATATGACGGTCTGCTACTCGGCAATAAACTGATGAAAGACACAACATGAACAAATCACAAAAGCACTACGTTAAGTGAAAGAGGCTTTACTCAAAAGAGTTCATTCATATTGTCAGATTCCATTTATACAAAATGCTACGACACCCAACTTTAAATTAACTGTGTATCGTTCTATACTTCCCTCTCTCCTTCCACAGTGATTAAATGACAGGCACAGGGAATATGAAACAAAAAATCCTGAACCTTGTGAACCGTCATCTGGAAAGGAAAATGACTCCAATTTTCAAGGTAGATTAGATGTCTTTAAAGCAGATTAATCTTAGCATCTATTCTGTTTAAGATAATTTTGTACAATCTACACTCACTTATGTTTACATTTAAATCCATAAGCATAGGCATGCAAACAAGTAGAGGTGGAGTAGAGAAGCAGAGGAGTACTAGATAAGTCCTCTAGAAGAAAACACCACAACCACAAAGTCTCAAAAATCTGAATTTTATTTTCTAGAGAAGAAAGCAGCGTGGAATAGTTTGCAACAGGCCACAATGAATAAAAAGATTAGCTTCATGACTCAGATAACTCTTCAAGTTGTGACCTAATATTCAATGCTTCCATGCTCAAGCCTCACCTTATATTTTCACATCATCTTGCATGTCTCTTCTTTACACCACTTTCCCTGAGGCTCCACTCCCCAAACAAGATGTTATCTATCCCTTCTCAGAAAGTATATAATTTTTTAAAATTTCACTTATAAAACTTAGGAAATTTGTGTCTATTAGGAAGCAACAGACTGTTAAAAGGCTTGAGCATCAGGCAGCCAACTTTACCTTCGGAATCTGATTTCCTGACATGTGGACTGTGGATAACAGGACTTTGTCTCACAGTGTTATTGTGAAGATTATGATGCTTAGCCTCCTGCATGGACCACTAGATAAAAATTACCATTATTATTATTATCTCCATATAAGCCTAACTCAGTACCAACAATATTTAATAAGTATTCAATTTAAAAAATAATGCAGTTGAAAGAGCAATAAACTATTCATGTGTTACTGATTAACAGAATATTGCTGTGACCCACACATATACATTTAAGTAATTGTCCTTTTATGTTTTTAAAATGTATTTATTTATGTATTTATTTATTTTTGGCTGTGTTGGGTCTTCGTTCCTGCGTGCAGGCTTTCTCTAGTTGCGGTGAGCGGGGGCTACTCTTCGTTATGGTGCGCGGGCTTCTCATTGCGGTGGCTTCTCTTGTTGCAAAGGAGGGGCTCTAGGTGCACGAGCTTCAGTAGTTGCAGCACATGGGCTCAGTAGTTGTGCCTCACAGGCTCTAGAGCACAGGCTCAGTAGTTGTGGCACACGGGCTTAGTTACTCCACGGCATGTGGGATCTTCCCGGACCAGGGCTCGAACCCATGTCCCCAGCATTGACAGGAGGATTCTTAACCACTGCGCCACCAGGGAAGTCCCTGCCCTTTTATGATTAAAGATGATACTACTAACTCATTTGTGGTTACTGACAACAAACAAATGAGCTTCCCTTTGATTCTTTTAAATTTTGCTTTTATTTTAGCCCTAAAGTATTAGGTAATTTTCCATTACCTTCATTTTCATCATCATTACTGCATGGATTCATTAGGGCAATTCTTTTCACTCTCTACCCTAAGCTTATAGTCACATCACCTAAGCACATGAATAAAATCCAACCCGAACCCTTCCATCCCTATTAAAATAGTCAGTTCTGGCCTGCTCCCAATTTTCCTTATTGCGAGGCCACCCAAATGTTCATCTTCATGAAAATTTGAAACTTCGTATATACTGAGACGTAAAATTAACAAGATAAGTTGATAAATTGTTATCAGCATGATTATTCATTCCACTGTGAAACCTTCAGGCAAGAAGAAGAAACAGTTTATACTCTGGCAAAAAGGAAAAAAAAAAAAAGGGCAGAAACCGAAAGTCTTCAAATGTTCATGCCTTGAACTGCATTACACAGTAATAAGCGCCAGATTTCTACTGTCTCATTGGACAGCTCTCATAATGTGGAAGTTACACAGGCTCCCTTAGCCAAAGGGATAAAACTCAAACCTAAGGCTCTAGTTCCTTTCATCAAAAAACAAAAGAGTGGAACTCAAAATAAAAACAACAGAAGGAAAACAGCATTCTAACAGCAACAGGTTACACAAAATATCACTAATCAAGGAATATAATAAAAATCATGATCACTCAGGAGAATAACACCTATCGGTTGTTACCCAGTGGGTAATATTCAAGCCTTCTTACTCACAGGAGCTAAAAGGAATTAATGTCTTAGAAGAAGTGAAGACTTTCTCAATTGATATTAAAACATATTAGTAATCAGGGCACACAGGTCAAAAAATTTCCCTGCTCACTCATCAAGCATCTTAAAAAAAAAACTCTCTACAGGTAGTGCCATTGATCTATAAAAATTTTCCCTAAAATTACATCACTAAGGTTGTAACATATCATTTTAAAATTCTATAAAATAGTATAATATCAACGGGACTTCCCTGGCAGTCCAGTGGTTAAGACTTTGCCTTCCAACGCAGGGGGTGTGGGTTCGATTCCTGCCTGGTCTGGGAGCTAAGATCCCACATGCCTTGCAGCCAAAAAGCCAAAGCGTAAAACAGAAACAGGGCTTCCCTGGTGGCACAGTGGTTGGGAGTCCGCCTGCCAATGCAGGGGACACGGGTTCATGTCCTGGTCCGGAAGGATCCCGC
>NW_006791240.1:2035196-2070893 GCF_000442215.2 Lipotes vexillifer
GTCCGGGAGGATCCCACATGCCGCGGAGCAGCTGGGCCCATGAGCCATGGCCGCTGAGCCTGCACGTCCGGAGCCTGTGCTCCGCAACGGGAGAGGCCACAACAGTGAGAGGCCCGTGAACCCAAAAAAAAAAAAAAAAAAAAAAACAGAAACAGTATTGTAACAAATTCAATAAAGACTTTAAAAAATAATAATAATAATAAAATAGTATAACATCAATAAGAAATTTTTAAGAAATAAAAGATACATTTTCTTGGAGAAGGCTTTCCTATTTTTCTAGAGCAAGGGTCTTCAAACTACTGCCTACAGGTCAATTCTAGCTTCCTGCCTTATTGTAAATAAGGTTTTATTGGAAAACAGCTATGCCTGTTCATTTCCATATTGGTTAAGGTTGCCTATAGTATAATTAAATATATATATATATATATTTGGTCTTTGCCCTCAGTTCCTGGCACAGAGCTTCAAAAATCCCTGGAATTTCATGAGTGATAGGAATTTATTTTGTTATTCATGATTAGATTCTTTTGATCATACCTAAGGTTATGCTAACAAGTGACTTAAGGTGGGCCCTTAGATAGTTTCAAGAGAGGGGATGGCCAATGAAAGACCAAGCATGTGAGTAGAGGCCTGGAGATTGAATTCAGTTATGTGGCCAGTGATTAAATCAATCATCCTACATAATGAAGACTCCATAAAAACTCTTGAACAATGAGGTTCAGGAAGCTTCCGGGTTAGTGAATGCATTGATGTGTTTCTGGGCACAGAAAGGGCATGGAAGCTATGTGTGCCCACTCCAATACCTTGGCTGTTCCTCAGTTGTATCCTTTACAATAAAACTAACTGTCAGTATGGTGCTTTCCTGAGTTCTGTGAGTCATTCTAGCAAATTACCGAACCTGAGGGGTTGCTGTCACCCAGGCAGAAATTCAGATAGCCCCACTTGCAGCTGGCATCTGAAATGGAGGCAGTCTTGTGGGACTGAGCCCTTAACTTGTGGGGTTTGGGCTAACTCCAGGTAGTTAGTGTTAGAACTGCACTGAATTCTAGGACACCTAACTGGTACCAGATAATTAGTGTTGGAAAATTATGTATTTTCTAAGTACTGGTTATGGCTGCCTTCCTACTACAACTTAAGAATTGAGTAGTTGTGATAGATACCATATGGCCCACAAAGCCTAAAATACTTGGATCTTTATAGAAAAAGTTTGCCTACTCCTGTTGTACATAATTAGTTTCTCAAAGTCTCCTCGTTCAACATTTTTGGTCCATATCACTAACACATCACCTATTCCATTTATATATTTACTTGTATATAGTTGTTCAAGTTGACCCTTGAACAACTGTGCAGGTCCACTAATACATGGGAATTTTTCAATAAATACTATATAGTATTACATGATCTGCAGTTGGTTGAATCCTCAGATGTGGAACTGTAGATATGGAGGGCTGACTGTAAAGTTATATGCAGTTTTTGAGTGCTTGAGGTCTGGGCAACCCTAACCCCCATATTGTTCAAGGGTCAATTGTATTTATTTGTCTATCCCCTAGAAGATTACTATTTATAAACAAAAAACAGTTTCATTAATCATTCTATCTTTAGAACCAACTTCTTGGCATATGGTTGACTGAAGTTTAATAAAAACATCTATTCCAAAAACAAGCTTCTTAAAGCATGTTTCTATCCCAGTGTAGCTTATCGTCAACTTTAGTATCAGGTCTATGTTCTAGTTCTTAAAAAAAAAAAAAGGAAAAAATACTATTTAAAATCATAAACTAATAGCATGTTAAAGCCTGAAAGGACCACATGTGTCATCTAACCCAATTCTTATTTTCAGTCAGGCAAAGTAAGGTCTGTAACACGTAAACGACTTGCCCAACTAATTAGTAACAAAGACAAGATTAGACTCCAAGTCCAAAATCAATATTCTTTTCACTAACAATAGCAAACCTTTCTAACACCACAAATGAAAAATAACACAAATAAAACTAAGCTTTGAGGGTACCCCAAAAGTACCCTCCATTCAAGCTACTCAGAGTACCAGCCAATGAGAAGGCAACTGAATCAGAACATGAATTAACACACTGCTTCCTTCATCAAGAAAGTCTTGCTATGGGGGAAAAAAGTTATTTGAAATAAACAGTGTGTTTATTGACAAAATTATTTATATTCTGGCACAAGCTCCTTATCTCCTCTTAGACCAACAAACACTTCACAAATATGCAAACCTGATCTGTGGACCACATTTTGAATAGCAATGTGCTAAATGAACATTCTGTATAGTAGCAGAAACTTACTACTATAATGAATTGTCATATATGTAATTCATATATACAGTTCCCACTTAAGAGGAATAAAAGGGAAAATAACATCTTTTTCTCAGATACATATGGACAGACACATATGAAGTATATATAGAGGGATATATAGACAAAAGATATAGATAAATAGACACATAGATACAAAGAAAGAGAGAGAGAAGCAGAGGCTTGGAGAGATGAAATATTGATACTTGATACTCAAGGTCACAAACCAAAGAAAAGGCAGAGCCAGGATATGAATTCAAATTAGTTGTCCCACGACAGCCAAGCTCTTTACAGAAAACCAGGATACAAAAACTGACTTGACTGAAATAGCATTTACGCATTAATTTATAAATCTAAAAACAGAGTCGAAGACATTAGTTCACTGTTATAAAAGTCCTAAAAGAATCAGGTACAAGATGGAGCAAGAATTAGCACCCACTAATAATACACTTCACCACTGAACAGGCTGTCCTCTGTGACCAATCCTATTGTTTCAGGATAGAACAACCACAACTACTGAAAGAGTATGAGAACACTAGTCTATCTAATCAGATCAACTTACATGGAATGAACATTTTGCTTTGCTCATGTCTCTTTCTTGCCAAAATGTCTTGCTCCACATTGCCCAAAGTCCTCAGCTACAAATTCACAAACTCTCACTTTTCTCAAGTGTTAAATGGGGATAGAAATGCCTCTGTCATGGAGTTATTGTATTAATTGAGAATACTATATTTCCTTTATTCTAAGGAATATTTTTCACATTTTAACATTTCTGAAATCAACATATAACTCGTAACTGATGTGTACATTTAATGTAGTTGTGTTTCTTCTTCCCCACCAAGAGCTGTTATTATATCAGTAACAGTCAACAGCCTAGCAGCACAGCTAACAAAAACTTATAATTACTATTATTTTTTTATTATATTTGGTGCAAACAAGCACCAGATGATCCTGGTTTGTTTTGGAAACAGCTGCATTATAGAACTTTTCTTTATACACTTATATACAAATATATACATGTTTAATGCATTATTTTTATTTCTCCTCTACCTACACTTTGTTGTCTAGAGACCTTGACTTTGCCAACTGCAGTTTTGCCAACCACATTACATTTCAAGAATGTGACTCCTGAGGGTACTGGGAAACCAATGTATTTACAAGGTGCTAATACAGCACAAAAATGGAAATGCTTAACTGCCTCAAAACTCTCTTTGTGTTAGAGAAGGATCAATAGTAGAGATAGAAGCTTAAGCTAAGTCCAAAAGTACAGGCAGGAATTTGCCAGAAGGAAAGCTCACTCCTAGAAAGACGTTAATACTTTATAATGTGCTGACTTAAAGTTCCAGAGCTGGAATGCCCTTACTCCACCCTGTCTACTCAGCAAACCCCTGCTCCCCTTGGAAGCCAATTTCAAGAGAATTCTCCACCTTGAAGTCTTTCCTGACTCCTGCAAATAATTCATTACTTCCTCCTCTGTGATACTGTACTCTAATACATACTTTTACTCACGGTCACAAGAGGATAAAAAAGGCAGAGCCAGAATCTGAATTCAGATTAGTCATTCCACAAAAGCCTGATCACATAATTTAGTTTTTTTTTTTTCTAATTTACACAGTGGTTTCTGTTTCTAGAATTCGAAATCCTTAAAGAAAAGAATCATCTTTCCAATCTCACTCTTTCCCCAGGTTTGATCATACTATCCCTAGGTATGGGCACTTCAGCTCCTAACAATTACCTAGAAATAAAAGTATGTTTAAATTAACCTCCCTCTCATCTCCATCAAGTATGATTATTATTGCTATTATTAAAGGAGAATGAAGATCTCAATTTTCTACAAACACTGCAGCAGATATAAAACTGTAATTAGCTGAGGAAAAAAGTAAAAACTGCCTGGACTTAAAGTGACACCAGTAAACATGTAATACCTTTGAATACATATACGAAGGCATATGAGAATACAAATAAGAGGGAGACAAGAAGGAAAAAGTAGAAGAAAGGAAAAAGATAAAATATTTCAAAGTAAGAAAGTAAGGAGTTTGCATAATGGAAAATATTAAGTCAGTAACTTCTCTGCTGCCTAGGTTTCCGTATCTGAAAACAAGATAATCTTCGAAATCTTACCAAGACAAGCATTAGCATTGCAGAATTCTAGTATTCTAGTATTCAATTCAGAGTCTTATTTAAAATATGGCACTCCTGATAATTAATACTGAAATTAGCAACCTAAATACAATAGGGGACTCTTATTCCAATAAAACAAGTAAATCTTCACAAAGTATATATATATTCTGCTCTCTATATAAAGGTAAGGTTAGTTCTCAATTTCTTGTTTTGGTAAACAGGGCATACATGCATTTCCAGAAAGCGTATTTTCATATAAAATTTTTAACAGTAACTCACAAAAAGCAGTTGTTTATTCCATTAAGAAACCATCTAGCAAATTTTATAAGCAAAACATGTTAGAAATAACAGCACTTCATCCAACTCCTACAAAACAACTACATCTTATTCCATTTCTTCAACTCTGTAGCAATGCTTACAATTTGCCTTCCAAAGTATCTGCTGACAATAAAATGCATTTTAATTTGTTGCAATATTGATTTCCATGAATTATTTAGGCAACTTTTACCAGGGCAGGGAGAACATGGTTTTCCCCAATGATATGCGGTTTTTAAATTGTTGCCATTAAGTCAATGCACTAGTTAGGATGAGGTTTACTGACACTTAACAGGAAAACCCACAATATGAGTGGCTCAAACAATATAAAGATTATGTATATATGTGTCTGTAAGTGTAAGTATATACAGTATATGAATATGCAGTGTATATACACATATATACACATGCATAAGCAGACATATTAAAAGAAAAGAGAGCATGCTAGAATATCTATTAGTTTCTTTCTATACTTACAATGGTTCATCTACTTTTGAGACGTCCCCTATAAATCAGTGCTGTCCAATAAAAATATAATGCAAGCCATGTTATGTAATTTAAAATTTTCTATTAGCCACATTAAAAGAAAAATATAAAAGAAAATAGGTGAAATTAATTTATATTTCACTTAACCCAACATATCTAAAATATGATTTCAGCATGTAATAAATATTTTTAAATTACTAATGTGATATCTTTCTATACCAGCTCTTCAAAATCAAGTGCTCATTTTATGCTTATGGAACATTTCAAGTGCTCACTAGCCACATGTGGCTAGTAGCTACTCTGTGACTGCACAGCTCTAGACAGATCTAGCCATCTTCCAAAACTCAATTCAAACATCACCACTTTTATGAAGCCCTCCCTTGACTCCCTTGGTACATTTCTCCCCTCAGTGTTGCCCACTATTCCCTAATTTATTTCTATCATAGAATTCACACATTTCATTGCCTGTATTTTTGACTCTCTGCGGTGCTATAAATGCCAGGGCAGGGATTGTGTCTTGATCATTGTATCCTCAGTGTTTAGCATCACACATGGTGTGAGGATTCTAAAAATATCTGTGGAATAAAATGGTTATGTGGTCATATGTGGCATTAGGATGAAAATAAGTATATATATTCAGACCCAACAGATCAGTATTTAAATAGTGGAGGGGGCAAGGGGAAGGAGGAAAAAGAAGTAACCATGAACAAAAGAAATAGAAAAGTTGCAAATTAAATATAGTGACAATTAGACAATTAGAAAGTGACAAGTCAACTGTAAAATTACATAATTCAGTAACAGTGCATATTAAACATTCATAGCTGACTATCATTATATAAAGCAAAACTTTCTAGTTTTTCTTTAAGAATGAACTACTTTAATAGAGTCCCTCTTTAACAACTAATAACATGTGCCACAAATGTGATACATCTAGTTATTAAATGTTATTCTCATAAACTACCTCTCCATTAATATATACCTTTATTCCTTTTACATACAAAAATAACAAGTTTGGGCTCTAAGATACAGAATGCATTATCATATTGATCCAAAACCCCAAGTACTCTTTCACTAGAAGTGAAATTTCTGTTGTAAATGTCTATATCCCATATTTTCTAAGCAGGTCATCTTTAATTTATTTCAGAGTTTGGCAGCATAATTTTTCAATGTAATTGGGTGCAGCTGTCATTGTGAATGACAGTTTGCCATGCAGTAACTAAAATACATTAGTTTACCTTTCAGAGTGTAGATCACTAATCAGGTTAAACGTTATTTCTAGAATTTAAAAAGCCCAACATAATTAATGAAAAAAAAAACCAGCAAATCTGACTAAAATCTATTTGCTCAACATACTTTCGATAAAAGTACCTAAATGAGTATTTTCACAAAGAAAAATGCTTCTTCACAGCTACTCCACCCACCCCTAAAATAAGTCCGTCAGTCATCCTAAAAACGAATGCTTTTTGTCTTAAAGCCCAGGATGAAAAAATGTTAATGGTTCAAAACAACTCCAAGACCACTCAGGCAAGCTGGTTGAACTGTGACCAATTAGTGTAGTCAGTCCCTGTGTGGTACTAATGAGACCAAAAAAATGGGTTACACTTCCATTTGAATCTAAACTTAGTATAGTCAATGGCTAAAAGACTGCAACTACAATCCCACCCAATTAGGGCCTGCTGTCTGCCAGGGGGATGACTTCAACAATAATAGCAATGAAACAAGCATGTGAACAGATTAACACCCAGAAGAAAGAAAAAACACAAAATTGACGCCTTAGCATATTTTACTCATAGGAACAGATACTCCAAAGAAACTACAGCGTGAAAAGTCACACTTTAAAGATGAATCATTAAACCTCAACTTTTAAAAATCATGAAAGTAAATATACTATTTTATAAATAGTTGCTGCACTATTACATATAATATTATTTGACCTAGCGTCTAACATTTTTTTCTGGAACATTCTTTGAAATTTTGTAATGCTGCTAATGGAAAAACTATAATTTGATTTGCAGAAAGGAAAAACCACTGTCCTTTAGGGGGTGGGAGGGAACAGGATTTCCTTACAGAGGAAGAAGCTGAACAAAACGGTACTAATACTAAACCAGTTAAGAGAAAAAAGGCTGCTTAATGGTGATCCTGATACTGAACTGCATCAGGCCCACTTGAATTTCCTTCTAGACTTTAGGAAACCATTAACTCTACTTTGATAAAATGTTACTGTTAAGAATTCTGATGTTATAAGGCTGAAAAAATTAAAAATAACTTTCAACACCCTTAGTTTTCCTTTCATCTCTTCCTCCAACTTTACTCTTATTCATGAACCACAAATACCTACACAAACAGAACTCCTCAAATAACTCAATGAATACATTTTATCACCTCCCCTGTGCTTGAAAGACCTTAAAAAAAAGTAAGCCAATGAACACTCATGGAATGAAAAAAAAAAAAAGATGGGGTGGGATTTCTACAAGAAGAAATAAAGCTAATCTGATTGTGGTTTGTAGTTAACGTTAGTGGACACAGCCATGGAAAAACTCCCTCATGACCCGTGTCCCTCTGTGTGGAAAGGTTTTCCACTCCTGCCCTTTATATGCTGGGAAACAGTTACTTGTCCTTCAAGATCCAATCCAGAGTCACTTAACCAATGATACCTTCCCAGATTCCTCCAAGCAAAGGTAGTGGAACCATTAATGTCTCCATAGCATTTTGTTTAAATCTTTGTAATATCACTTTTTGCCAATGGAATTTGTCTGATTTTTCTTCTTTTTCCTGTACTGAACCTCAAGTTACTGAAGGTAGGGACCATGTAATTCCTTGTTATATTCCCAATGAGAATCTTGACTCTGGCAATAGAACACTAGGTTAGGATTACTCAGTAATTTATTTAATCATCACTTTAAGTGTTCTGAGTGTGCCTGAGTTAAAAGAAAGAAAAAAAAAAAAAAAAAAAGGTATGCTTCTCCGTAAGAGTTATGACCCCAAATGGGCTGAGGCAAAGTGGAACTCCAGGCACCAAGATAAAGTGGAAAAAAATAAATAAATAAATAAATAAACACTGGACTAAGAGAGAATCTAGGTGATAGTTCGAATTCTGTGAAAACCTACAGGATCTTAACCCAACTGGTTCTTTCCTCACCTATGCAAGTGATAAGAGTCAGGCTATTCACCACATCTGAAGACCCTATGATTCCTTATATACATATATACAAACACATCAAAATATCTCTATCCATCCCCTTCCTCAAAAAAATAAAAACTGAAATGTTAAGGAAGAGGCAAACACAGAAATTAAAAGAACCAGAATAGCCTGAGGAGACAAGATTTGTAACTAAGCCAGAAGTGACAAAAACAAGCAAAATATATAAAATGTGAAAAAAAAAAATCCTCTTTCAAAACAAGTTCACGAAGCAGCACAAAATTCTAGATTCTATGTTAAGTACTCAGGATACCAAGGTGAATAAGACAACATTCTGATCTCAAGGGATTCAGAGTCTCTAGGGTAGTCTGACAAGTAAACAAATAATTAAAATAGGACAGGCAATCTGAACTATGCTAAATCTGAACTATGTACAAAGTGTTATGGGAGAGCACAGAATGGGAGGAAGAGCTGTTAGGGGGAGATCAGAGAAGGCATCACTTAAGTGGGGGACAACAGCTGATTCTTGAAACATGAACAGGAGCTCTTTAGACAAAAAAGGAAGACATGATAACTTGAAAAATGCAATGATTATTCAGCAAGTAACAGTCAAGACAGGATAATAAAAGAAAATTCTTCCACTGATGACTCATATCTCATAAGCTTTAAAAATAATTTAAATACTTAATTTAAATTCGAGGACTTTTAAAGGGTAATCAAGTTATAGAAAATAAATACAAATCAAGTACAATAATTTTATGACATTTTATAATAAAATATTGCTGATATAATTAGAGCTGAAAATACTTCTCTTTTTTTTTTTTTTAAAGAAGATGTTGGGGGTAGGAGTTTATTAATTAATTTATTTATTTTTGCTGTGTTGGGCTTTCGTTTCTGTGCAAGGGCTTTCTCTAGTTGTGGCAAGCGGGGGCCACTCTTCATTGCGGTGCGCGGGCCTCTCACTATCGCAGCCTCTCTTGTTGCGAAGCACAGGCTCCAGACGCGCAGGCTCAGTAGTTGTGGCTCACGGGCCTAGTTGCTCCGTGGCATGTGGGATCTTCCCAGACCAGGGCTCGAACCCGTGTCTCCTGCATTAGCAGGCAGATTCTCAACCACTGCGCCACCAGGGAAGCCCACTTCTCCTCTTTTAAAATACCAGACTTAGTTTAACCTAGAAAGACAATGACTATTTTTATTTCATTTAAGATTTTATATTGCAGGTCAAGATGATAAAATAAGATAATGCATATTGTATGCTTAACATAGCGCTTGACATGTAAACATTAAAGAGCAACAAACCTAGGAACAGAACATCTAGCTTTGACTCTAATTTCTGCTTTGCAACCTTGGACAAGCCCCTTAATTTCAGCCGTGGTTTACTTATTATATTAAAGTAGACCCACATTTATTTCAAAGGGGTTGGTAGAGGATTTTAAAAACATAAGGTATGTTATCAACCCCAATTCTATAAATTGCCAATTCCTTCCCCACACATGAAAAGTTTTTTAAAAACATTGGAAATACTCATATACCATCTTTAAATCAGCTGCAAGTTATTTCTTTCAGAAAATGGAAGTAGTTGCTAAAGAGAAATATATCTAGACATTGAACACTTCCATAAAATTTTCTATTAAACAATGTTTGCTCTACTGCAGTGAACTGAAAGAAGAATCACAATTATTGGAAATTATATCACCTAGACTCTAGTTAACTCATTTGTTCTATCCAAGCAAACATGGTATATGTGGTGGTGCATCTGATTAACACTAAAACATAACAAATCTGCTTTTTCTATATAAAATAAATATATCAATGTATACTATTTCTTTCTTGTTCAGAGTAATATCTAAAATATCCACACTTTGCCTAGTGAAAAGGTATACAAATGAAAGCTAGTTACCATTTATAATACTGTATCACCATTCCCCAAAACTCAAAAATTAATACTTCACAATATAAGCCCTTAGATCATTTTGTGTACAAATCCATCAAACTGTCCTGCATTCATTTCTATTTCCTGTGATCAACAAGTCCTGAGTCCTCTATGGGCAGCATTCTCTACCACAGAATCAGCTCACTGATGCTGGCTGGACCCAACCCTCCCTTTCCAGCATCATCTCTTCATATAATGCAAGCCTTTGGGATAATGTCAAGCAGCTACATTTTGTTCAATAATGGAGAAGATTATAGCCTTTGAATCTGAAGGCCTGAGTCCTAGCTCTGGTACTTAATACCTGGATAACCTTGTCTAATACTTCACATTTCCTGCAGTCTTAGTTTCCACATCTCTAGAGAAGGAATGGCATCTGAAAATGGAGTTATTCTGAGGATTAGTTAACACAGCACAATTTTGCAAGTACACTGGAAACAGTTAAGAGCTATTAAAATATACACTAATATAATTTTCTAAAACAACTGATCACAAAATAGTTTTCAGTCCCCTAACTTGCCTCTTACATTTGTAAGTCAAGTAGTTTTCTAAATATTTAAGCTAATACTCCAAGAGGGAGGTATTATTTACCCAGGATCACCCTTCATGGCCTAGTATACATCCAGATGTGAAATTCAGCCATGTCAAGGAAGGAAGAGATAGAAGGAATTCTAGGCAAAGGAAGCTGTGTCACCTCACGCCTATTCATTCCCCAATTTCCCATTAGGAAAAATTACCCCAGACGCTGTTAAAGACTATGCGGGATGCAAAACAGACCCCCTATGTTTCATTAGAAGGTGGACACCTGAGATTCCGTCTCTGACAGGTTCACCAGCTCAGGTAATCCAAGCTAAAACAGAACTCAGTTTTAGTTAGATCATTATTTTCTTTCTATGATCATATGGTCATCAGGCTCAAGATAATAACAAAAATAACAATAGTAAAAAAATAAATAAATAAATAATAGTAAATACTATACAAAGTTAGCTTTGTATCAAGCACTTTACATATATTAATTCATTTAATCTGTACAACCTTATGAGGTAACTCCTTTACACATAAGGAAACTGAGGCACATAAAGTGTGAATGGCTGTATAATACTTCATAACATAGATATAAAATTACATAACCTTTTCCTAATGTGAACATATAGGTTATTGCTAATTTTTTATAGCATTAAACTACACTTAACCCTCATACTTGTCCACAGGTAATTTTTCCTTAGCCTAAAGAACTAAGGATTAATGACAAGAACCTCTTTAAACTTCTTGACGCATATTGGGAAAATGTTATTCAGAACAGCTGTACCATTTTACATGCCCAACAACGTCATTTAAGATTATTTTAGCATGCTGATAAAACACTGGTAATTTTCCTTTTAATAATTTATTTTTCAGGGTATCTCACTATTACCTTATGTTCTTATTTAGTGAAGATGAATTTTCATAATAATTAGCAATGTCTCTTTCTTCTTTCTTGAAATGCATCAAGTCCTTTGCCAAATTATTTTTCTTATGATTTGGCCTATAATACTTAATACCTAAAGTTTTTTTTATAATTTTAATTCTAAATATTAGTTAGGAATCACTGGAGTGCAATGAATAGAAACCTGATTCAAACTGGTTTAAGCAAAACAAGAAATGTATTAGCTTAATGCACTGAAAAGCCTGGCAGTATAAGTGACTTGAAAGGCTCCAAAGATGTCATCAGTAATCTCTTGGTTCTTGGTGCCTCTGTGATAGCTCTATCCTCGAGCATACTCTGCCTTCATGGTAGCAGAGTGACAGTCAAATCTAGATTTACATTCTAACATCTTAGCAACTCCAGTGATGAGTATCTTTTTCTTTCTCCAGCAGAATGAAAGGAGTTACCAAGCTTTCGCAGATGTACAGGTAGATATTTAACCAATATCTGTTACTGATGGGCCAAGTACAGTTTCTATTCCTGGTCCAGGAAAGCAGAAAGGAGTCCAGGGAAGCCCCAAACCATATAAACCAAGAATCAAGAAGAGATGACTCCTCAATCAAAAAATTCAGAACTGGGGCTTCCCTGGTGGCGCAGTGGTTGAGAGTCTGCCTGCCGATGCAGGGGACATGGGTTCGTGCCCCGGTCCGGGAAGATCCCACATGCCGCGGAGCGGCTGGGCCCGTGAGCCATGGCCGCTGGGCCTGCGTGTCCGGAGCCTGTGCTCCGCAACAGGAGAGGCCACAGCAGTGAGAGGCCCGCGTACCGCAAAAAAAAAAAAAAAAAAATTCAGAACTGTTAACAGCAGAAGGAATGGATGCTATGCAGCCAAAACCAAAAGAAATCTACAACATTCTAGCCCTCAGCTACCCAGCCACCTTATACATTCACTTCTTTCCATATATATAACTTCTTAAATATCCATGTTTAACAATGTTACTCTCTTAACCACAACAGAAAATGCACTCATCACTTCACCATGGGTCTGGGAGGCAGGGAGGAAAACAAAGACAATGCCAAGTTACTGGATCCAGCTACAAGTCTGAAATCTTTATGCTATTAGTATTATTCTTGGTCAGTTCCAAACATGCATTTTTTCGTGGTACCTCATAATCTGACAATATATATCTATGTAATAAATTTAACTATCCCCCGTTAATCAATATACAATGGCAAAAGAAAAAATAATAATAATAATGCCCACTTAGAAGAGTGGAGAAGATAAATATGGAGGAAATAATCAAGAGGACATGACTGTCAGCTGACCCATGAGCTGGATCTGGGCAATCAGAGGCTCCTCACCCCCTCCCCTGTCCTTAGAATATATACTCTGCCTACTGTTCCCATAGTGGGAACACTTCCAAGGAAATAGCCTTGAGAGCAAGGTGTTGTTGAAACCATCTGGATGGTATATGTGACTGAACTTAGTTAAGGCCTCTGTAGTTTAACTTTTAAGATTCTGGCAGGCAGGTGTAGAGACCACTCATCTTGCAGCTGCCCAAGACAAGCCTCATAAGCTCCCCTGCTTAATAAACCTGCCAGCTACCAATCTGGAGTGGTCTGCCTCTTTTCTTCAGTCTCTCCTTGCCCTCTGTGCACGGAGACCAGTTTGCAAATCAACAGTAAACAAACCATGGTCACTAATTCAAACCACAGTCCATATACTACTGGTCAGAGTAGCAAGAATTGCCTGTTACAGGAATGGAGTCTCTTGGTCAACCAATCTGGATGCACTTATTACCACTATCTCAGAAGACCTCACTTGTCCATTATCCTCTATGGCCTCAGATTTTCCTTCTAGCAGCTGTACTGCTTTAGCAACCCACTTCCTCTTACTGAGGCTTAGAACTGCCTTAGAAGTAAAAAGAACACAGGTCTTTGTTTACCAAGCTTGAGGTTGCCCTGGAAATAGTTTCCCTAAAAGCTCAGTAAGCTTTTGGTCAATTTATTTCAGTCAACTGGTTGAACTAGTAACCAAAGCCAGAGATCTTGTCAAGATACCAACCTAGATTTTAAATTTCATAGCAATATTCAGTCTCATAGCAATAGGCCTTCACATTACTCATCCCTTAAAACACTCTGCTTAATGATTTCCCTTGAAGCAATGTGAAATAATAAGCTGGATGAGGCACAGCTATTCTATCACTTGTTCCCTGGTTGCATCCTCTTTTAAAACTCTTAGTAACTGGATTGTTATTTTGGTCAGGAGGTTGGGAGTATAATGCATGAGGTGCTTGAGAGAAGCTTGTAAAACAGAACTTTACCTGGCTTTAAACTCCTGTCTTTCCTTTTACCAATTTTAGCATGAGATAAAAAAACAAACAAAAACACACACACACAAAATTGGGCTTTCCAATCCTCATGGTTCTTGATTTTCTGATTCTCTTGTATGGTAGCTACAGGCAGAAAAGGCCTCTCTTACTTGGAAGGACAATATTTTCTCCCCTCTGTGCTCTCAAGCATTCCAGCTTGGACCAAAGCAAACTCCTTTCTTATAAGGCAAGAAGTGGACAACACACTTGAGGATCCCTAAAGTTCCAATTTTAGTAGCTCCATGGGCAAAGACAACCCAGGTGACAATCGACAGCTGTTCCATAATTCCTTTTAAGGAATTTCTAGGGGAAAGCAGTCCTTACTGCCTTGCACTCCATTTCAACATTCAAGGTCTGTTCCTACAATATCCCACTTCCAGTTACTAATGTCTACGCTAGTAAGAATTCCTTCTATTTACAAGTGACAAAAATCCAATTTAAACTGACTTAAAGCTAATAACAATAATAAACTCTGAAAGAGAGAATTTAATGGTTAGAAGATAATAACCACAGACACAGAAAACTCCAAGTGCTCAAGAAGAATCAAGAATATATTTATCTCTCTTGGTTTCACACTTGGTGAAATTCTAATACAGGTACCTACAGCTGTAGGATGAGTCTACCAGCTCAACATCTCCAACAGGAAGAGTTCCCAAGTCCTGTGACTCACCCTGTGGCTCCCCTCAGGTTAAATGCTCATCCCTGAACCAATCATGGTGATACTGGACATGTCTGGGTTATACACCAGCCCACCTGAACCCACCTGAACCAGCTGAACTAAGAATGGAGGATGAGTGGTTCATTAAAGGAAAATTGAGGTACTATTACCAAAAAGGGGAAATGTATGCAAGACAGACAGAAACAAGAAATGCCCACTATTCCTAGTAACATGACAACTGTCTACATTTTTTAAAAATTTCTATTCAATGCCATATATATTATTCTTTGTTTAAAATAACGTGATCTTAGTTACATGTATATATACTTGACATACATATATTGAAAAATAATTACCAGATTCTTATTCCAAGATGTCAGTTCAAAATAATATTTACATATATAGTAATGCCTACATAGAGAACATCATACATATTCAACAAATATTTCTAATTATAAGAATAGGCAATACATTAACTTTACATGAGTCTAATTTATTTCAAGATCTTGGGTCTGGACCCTACTGTTGAACAGAATTTCAGAAACTTGTCCTCTACTGCCTAATAATGGTGTCCTGCATACTCAAAATGCACTTAACTTATCCAAGAGCCAGAAATACAAAAAATAAATATACATAATATAGGCTTTTGCTCTCACAGAATTCACAGCATAGGAGTGGAAACATGTATAAATAACTAAATACTATACACAATACTAGAGAATGATAGGTATATCTTTGTATAAGGAGATATGCTGACATTGCACAAAATATCAGAAGTACAGGCAATAAATGAAAAATCTATGAAACTAACTGATGCAAAATAATATTAAAGTAAATAGTCAAAAATGTGGATGATTGAATTGTATAATACTGCTACATCAGTGATCCAAACTGGGAGCTGATTTTGATGGAACCAATGAATTTCTTGACACTGTTTGAAAAATGTAGAGCAAAAGATAAGGGAACCTTGAGATACATTTAATTAGCCACATAGTATTTGCCAAAAACTGACTAGAAATATAAAAAATACTTATTTAAAATTAATATAACTTGATAACAGACTCATTATAGAATATATGCTGCTTAATGTCATTATATGACTAAATTAATACTTTTGAGGAAAACCTCAGAACTCCTTAAGGTATTGAAACTTCCAATATTTACATATGCACTCAATTTAATTTTCAATACCTGATAACAAGAATAAAATATAATTCAAATTAATATGAAAAGACTTACATGTCAACCTAAATTAAAATGTAGGAAATTCTTTTAATATAAATAAATGTGGTTTTATTAATATTAAGGACTTCATGATTCAAAAATGCAACCACATATTTTTAGAGTAAATTTAGTTCAAAAACATATCTTTTTGTTTGTGAAATTAAAAATATCTTGAAAATATAATTTTAAAGATATTTATATCAAGCTGCAAGTGAAAAAAACTCTAAGGAAGAGAAGTTACTGTCACATTCAAGTATAGAAGAATAACTTTCAAATTTCCTTTGAACAATAATACCATGATCCATATGTCAAGAGAAGAGAGGCCCTTAGCCCACAAAGTCCCCTCAAAGTATCTTGTTATGCTTTTAATACAATATACAGTATGCCACTCAGAACATAAAAAAATAAAATTATCAGAGGAAATATTTTCTACAGCTAAAGATACACTAATATATTGCACAATTTGTGAAAAAATAACTACAAATTAAATGTTACAGATTTATACTACTGAAGAGAGCTATTCAAAAAAGTCCTACTGTCAATTCTTTAAGTAAATATGAATCCTTTATTTTATCTTTTCTAAAAATAAGTTTATATTAAAATCTGTGATAAGAAGACACGTTCATGTTATAAACAAAGAACACATTATGTATACATAGAATTTACTTCAAGGAAGGAAAAACTTTATATAAACATATGTTAAGTGTGTTTACAAAGGAAGCAATGGATTAAGTAGTATGCCTGTTTTATAATTGAAACAACCAACAAAGTTCCTTTTCTACAGTTAAATGCTCTTATACTGCCACATTAAATAATACCTCCCAAAGCCAAAATTTGTTGATGATCAGTTTTTTTCACCGGTAAAGCTACAATGCAAAATCCTTGACAATACACTCTCACTGTAACCTATTTACAAACAAACTTACTCATCTTCCTGATCTTGTCCACCTTGTATTTGAATGTTTCAAGTCAACTATAATATCATTGTACAAATATGTTCATCTACAATGGAAATTACTCATTTTATTTCTCATTCCATGGTGATTCTTCAACAAACTCCCACAATCCACCTAATAGTGGAAATGGACCTCTACCTTTGGCAAAAGAAAAAAGCCCCAAAATTACAACCATGGCTGTGTTAAAGCAGTCCTATATTTTAATGCATACTTCAACTTTACTCTGCAAAACTTTTAATTCTTTGGGCAAGGCATGTGAGAAACCTAACAACCAAGTATCAGTATTGTCATCATATAAAGAAAAATAACGTACAGAAAAAAAAGGAAAAAAAAATATTCTGACAAAGGTGACTGAGACAGGGTTTTGTTTAAGGTAGAAACCGTTTCGTTTTGAAGTTTCATTAGTTCTCCTTCCTTTCTTTTCTGTCATAGAAATCACTGTGATAAATATTTCACTATTCCACCTACTTTTTAATTTAATGTTTTAAATTAAGACTGAAAACTGAAAAAACTCATTTTAGAGATTAATATTAGAGGCTTCCAACCTTTAGCAAGTCACTGAGTGCCCTAAATGGATTTTACTGATTTACTCATTAAATAAATAGAATTAAGTTTTGATAATTATTTTTTAAATGCCTATGATCTCCAAATATTTTCTCAATCAACTTAAATTTTCACATGACATTTTCATCATGAGTATATTGGAAAGATAAAGCACTAAACCTACCATTCAAGAAATACTACACTGCAAATGACTAATGTGTATTCCACAATCAATATAATTAACAACTTAATAGTAAATAGCTCCTTTTGTCATTCTTTTCCCCAAAAGTTTTCATTTAAAGATCAATTGTACTCTTTAAATACGTGCAAAGAAATTTTAAACATAACTTTCTTTAGGCCAAAAATAAAAATGTCTTTGTAACGCAGTTACAATGTCTTAAATGAATTTGGGGATATACCATGTCAGTATTACCTTATTTCTGATTACTCTAATTAAGCTTAACAGTAAAGTTAATCTTTAAAATAATGTTTGCATATTGAGACTTCATGCCAGATTTTCACTGCACTGAAGAGAATTAAATTTCTTTTTTGCCTCCAAAGAAATATTTCACTTCCTTTCTTAACCTACTGTATATCTATAGAACCCCATCTGTTAAGAACTGATCCAGCATACATTGCTACTGCTGCAGAGTCCAAACTGGTTACACATTCAAATCAGTTTCCAGCTTGTGGGAGCCTATATTGCCTCTTATCACGTCAAAATGTATTAAGTAAGCATACAAATACTTATTAAAAATAACCTAATATCACACCATCTAAGGTAAAAATGGTATTGGAAATCTGGAAAACTGTAAAAAAAAAAAAAAACCTTTAAATGTTTCCTTTTAAATTTACATAAATACAGTACTTGATAACCTACTAACATATTTTGAGATTTCATCTCGTTAAAAAAAAAAAAGGGCAAGTACTGACCTCCTATTTGCAGCTGGTTATAATTAAAACACCCAAGAAAACAATATTTCTATTAGTGTCTCAAAAAGAATTTGGTTATACCAACGCAGTGACAGTTCCCCAAACTTACACTGACTTTTTGTGATTTGTCTGATAGGTACACAGAAGTACAAAGAGGCGTCTGGTATTTAAACAGGAATAAATATAACAAAGAAAAGTCAAATATTCTCTTTGACGTGGCACCCCAGCAAAACAAACAAACAAACAAAAAAAACAGCTTTAACTCTTCTGTGAATTTAAGAGGTACAGAAACCAAAGACATTATCTAATCCCTGTCCCTGTCTCAGGGCACCACTGCTGTAGCTGCAGCTTTCTTTCAGTTTTCCAATAGATCAAATAAAAATAATTGCTTAGCTGAAAATTCTGACTGCATGGGTGTGATAAAATCTCCTTGCAAGCAAATTTTTATATTCCTGTGACTCCACACCAAATACAATAGCCAACTGATTGCTCCTGATTTAAGCTTGCCTTCCAAAACCCAACCTTATAGTTTGTCAGACTAGGTATTGCAGAGGAAACTGTTTAAAAAGCTTTGCTGCAGCAAAAACTGCACTTACAAGGCATTAAAACATGAATTAATCTTAAATGAACTAGTCTTATTATCCGAAATCTACGATTCTCCTCTTTATTTCTTCCCCATGTCTTCCCCTGACATCTTGAACGCTTCTTAGCCTCTCTGTAGATAGATATCGCAAAACATTAAGTCATACACAGTTCTGCAGTAACTCTTTCTTATCACGAAGGATACCAAAACCTAGGGTTGAATTTAACACCTTTCCTCTAATCTTTATCCACATGCCATGCTCTCTGAAGGCAACCATAGAAATCAACCTGTATGATTTGGTGTCCTCACATTTTAACATCTCATGTGCACAAAAAAATGACTTTAAGAGGTCAGCATATTCAGGGCAATATTACAAAGAAAGGAAGGCTACCTAAAAAGAGATTGGGGGGGGGGAGGGGAGATACAGCCACAACACTCTCCAACATAGCCTCGTAATATATTTAAAGGCAGATGCAAAACTGCATCATTTTTCCTCCTCAATGGAAAACATCACCTCCCAGCTGCTCAAGTTGGACTTAATGCGCTTCTCGCATTTCAGCAGCACCGGGGAATTTAGGCTCCAGGGGCAAGGCTTCCATCCTCAGAGAGCCACACCACGGACAATTAAGAGTGTCGGAGAAAGAACCCCGGAGAAAAGGAGGCCTTCCGCTCCCCCTAACTAAACTCTCAAGTCAACCCAAAACCTGCACGGCAAGGAACAATTGACGACTCATAGTCATGAGAAGTGATAATAAGCGGTGTTAAGTTGGGCTCTGCGCTCAAGTGGCAGGAGAGGACCGGAGAGCAGGGACGTGGCGTGGCTTGGGCAGCGCGCAGGCAGGTCACCCGCTAAGCAATACCCGCCGGACGATCTGGGCTCGCAGGGACGCGCTGCGTGTGTGACCAGGGGGGTGGTGGAGGGGGGGGAGCCAGCGTTTGGGGAGGGAGGCCATGGGGGCTGGGAGGCAGATGGCGAGCACGCCTTTTCCCTTACCAGGTTGAGCACCGTCTCCACGATGTCCCTGTTGCTGACCTCTCCGACCTGTATGAGTCCAATCAACACTGCGAATTTCATCCGGATGTTGCGGATCGGCACCGAAGGGTTAATCATCCCCGCGGGCAGCACGACCGAGCCGGAGCCGGACGCCCCTCTCAGCTCCCCCATCCCGCTGCCGCCACCACCGCTGCCCCCGCCGCCGCCGCCGCCGCCGCCGCCGCCGCCTCCGGCCCCGACGGCAATGAGCCCCACGGGTTGAGGCTCGAGCCCCGGGCCCGGGCCCGGCTTCTCGCTCGCCATTTGCCCCCCTCCTGAGAAGGAAAGAGCCGCGGCGCTGCCTCCGCCGGTACCGTTATACCTGCCTCGGCCCCCGCCCCCCGGCCGTCGCCTCGGAGCCCCAGCATCCACCAGCGCCGCGGCGCCGGGCCCGCTCCCCGCCTGCGCCTCAGCCCGGCCCTTTCCGGCGCCCTCCCCGGCGGAGGCGGAGGGTTATTCTCAAGCTTATTCCCGGCGGTGGCGGCGCAGCTAACCGCTGCCCGGCGAGCGGCAGTGCCCGCCCAGCAGCTGTGCCGCTGGGGCCGCCGCTGCCTCCTCTCGCTCCCCCTCCCGGTCCGTCCGGCCCGGCCCGCCCCCCGCGGAGATGCTGCCGCCTCTCCGAAAAGCCCTGAGGCGCGAGCAGCTGGCCGCGGCGCTGGCCGGTGCTGAAGCTCAGGCTGTGGCCGATGCTCCTAACGCCGCTGCCGCCACCGCTACGGGTGCCACTGTTGTTGTGAAGCCCCGACGCCGCCGCTCACTCCGCCATGTTGCCGCCCCCTGCCTGCGGTACTGGCCACTGCGCCTGCGCAGAGCCTCCGGGGGGCGGAACCCTCGTGCACCCCCTCTTTTGCCCTGCCCTCCTTCTCCTTCCACCCACCCAGCCCGACACCCCTCGTCCCTCCCCCAACCACGCTGAACGGATAGACAGGTGAGCAGGTGCATGGGGACCGCTGCCAGACACTGAGGCGAGCTGGCAGAGGCGGGGCGGGTGGTGGCTTCCTCACAGTTTTTCCCTGGAGGGTGGATTCTCCCTGCGGGGAAGGACACAGTGTGTGTCTCGCCTTCGCTGCCACCTCCTTAATTCCCTCAATATCCTCTTGCTAGGAGGAGGTTCATCATCTTCGTCGTCGCATCCAGCAGCTGCTACTGCCAGTGCCAGGTGCCTTGTAAGGTAGGGGAGTGGCAAACGGCCTCTTTCTGCCCCTCTTCGCCCTTCCCTCACTCCAGCCTGCCGGGCCCCCCTGGAATTTCCCAGTGAAAAAGTGGCTGGCAAAGCAGAAGCAAACGCACTGTGCGGAATGATCCTGCATTGTCGGGGGAAGGATACAGATGGAGTATAGGGGCTCCTTTTCTACAGCCGTGAAAGAGGCTGACACCTGCACACATAGGCACGACTTAAAATAGAACTTGTCAAACAGTGATCCACTCTGGATGGAGCTCTGAACAACAAACAGTTCTCGAACTCACCTCCCAGACTAAAAAGGCTGCACTGTGTGACACTGTGGGGTAGTAGTTTGGTGGGATACACAAATGCCACATTTTAAAAATCAGTAACCATCCTCAGGTATGATGCCTCCCTTTTGCTTAGGCATGTATAGTTCAGAGGATTTGGGAATTATCTTAAAATATGGGTAATTCTCTGCCAGCCTAGATCTGTGGTAAAAGTAGATTTCTGTGTCTTCACATATATAGAATGAAAAAATTCCTTTTAGTTTAAAAAATTAAAATGTATACAGCAGTCTTGCTGCTCGTGTTGAATTAAAACTATATAGGCATGACTGCTGTTTTCCTCGAAATGAAGAATGTAATTTTCTTTAATATTTCATGAGGTATACCCTTTTCAATAAAGATAATGTTGGAAGACACCAGAACTGTTAGGTATCTTAAGGTATATTCAAGTCATTTTGTCATCTCAAGTGAAAACAGTCAATATACAAATCTGTCATAATCTCGTTTGTTATTACTAATATTTAATTGGATTGGCTAGTCAAGTTAACTCCCAGGGTACTGGAACACATTAAAATTCTAAAGTACCACAGGTCATGTATAACAAAATTCCTCAAGACCAGTGCTTAGGATTAGTTCCTGGTTGTGTGTGTTTGTTTAAACTTGTGCTGAAGTAATGGAATTATTAAAATAGTTAAGCAAAAATTTCTGAAAGGAGTGGTGATTGGGTTAAATTAAATAGCAAGTGAATTATAAAATGTTAGAAAGATTAAAAGTGTATGGGAAATTTATGACACCTCTAAGACTTAATAGTGTGACTTAGATATGCTGTCACTGAAAAATCCTGTGACATATATCCACCTATAGCATTTTATCTGTCCCAAGTGAATAGCATCTACTTTTGCGAGCACTATTTTCATTTGCAAGTTTAAAATGATACATCTGTCTTACATATGTAAATCCAGGTTGAAAGGTCATCACACTAGCTTCTTTTCACCCCACTGTTCATATATATGGCAGCAGGTTGTACCTTTTACTACTTTTAGACTTTAAAAAGTGTTCTCCAGTTCTCTGTCAGCTCCTCAAAGTTGCTGGTACTGTGCAAAGTACACAGTCTTTTGAATCACACTCACAACTTACTACCTGTGCAATCTCCTCAAGTTATTGAACTCAGTCTTCTGATTCACTAACAGGGATTAGAATATCTATCCCATAAGGAAGTGAGAATTCAATGAAATAATTTCAACTCAGCAGCCAGTATGTAGTAAATATGTCCTTGTACCCTTAGGGTACAGGAACAGTCTGTGTTGAATGACCTGTAAACACATGTAGGAACAATTATAACCACCTACAAGGCTTTATAATTGCACAGTTACATGTTTTCAATACTGCCCCCCCGCCAAAGCATAAACTTTTAAAAATTCAAGCAGGTCTGTTTCACTTTAGTCTACAAACCTTCTTTTCTTACAAATGTACCAGTAACTTAGCATTTACATTAACAATATTCTGAAATGAAAGATAGCTATATAATGAGAGGCTACCTATAATGTTCATTTTTAAATCTCCAGATTAAAAAATATATCTTATGTGGTGAATGTCAGTTTTGTATAGATTCTTGCTTTAATAGATGCATACCTATACTTCCAAAGGACAGTCCTTCAAAGATAAGAAGCCCCTGAATCTGAGTTTCAAGAGGCAACATTGTGTAATGGTTGAGAACACAGGCTCCAGACTCAGTGGAAGCTGGGTTTGGATTCCAGTTCCACCACCCACTTATCTGTGTGATCTGGGGCAAATGAATTCTCTTCAAAGCCTTAGTTTAGCCATCCCAAAGTAGAGATTCATAGGATTAAAGGATGAAAGGACATAATACATTTAAGGTACTTAACATAGTAGCAAGTGTCGATAATTAATGTTTCCCTTCATTGGCTGTGGGAAAAGACACAGCTGTAAGTATTTTTGTGTTTTCAGCACCTAACATGTCTGGCTTATAACTTACATTTAATAAAGGTGTTTTAAAAATGAATGAATGAATGGGAATTCCCTGGCTGCCCAGTGGTTAGGACTCAGTGCATTCACTGCCGTGGACCCGGGTTCAATCCCTGGTCAGGGAACTAATATCCTGCAAGCCCTGCAACCAAAAAAAAAGGAAAGAAGACAGCAGTTGTCCAGGCTAAATGTTCCCATTCCCTTCACCTGTCCTTTAAAGAGCAAGTTTCTTGCTTTCCTCTAACCTTTATCTGAGCAGGGTACTCCAAATCCTAGGTAGGTTTAGACAATATAAAATAGAGGGAAACTCTTACCTGAACCTCCATCTTTAGAAATAGATGTCCTGTTAATGTAACCCCAAGTCAAATTAGTTTGCTTTGGTTTGGTTCTGGGTTTTCCAGCAACATGACACCAGTGATTCATGTTTCGCACGTAGTAAGTTCTCAAACAATTTTGGTTCCATTCCCCTCTCATCTTAAAATTATTGTGGGGCTTCCCTGGTGGCGCAGTGGTTGGGAGTCCGCCTGCCGATGCAGGGGACACGGGCTCGTGCCCCGGTCCAGGAGGATCCCACATGCCGCAGAGCGGCTGGGCCCATGAGCCTGTGCATCTGGAGCCTGTGCTCCGCAATGGGAGAGGCCACAGCAGTGAGAGACCTGCGTACCGGGAAAAAAAAATATGTATATATAGTGAACTGAAACACCAAGGTTCTGTTTTGTTGGTGTTTTGTTTTGTTTCTAGACATGCTGCTCCTAGGCAGCAGCACATATCCAATCTGTAGCTTTACAAGTAGATTTGGAGTTATAAAGTGTTACATCTGCTGTAGATTTAATTTAATTTTTATTTTATTTAAATTTAATCTGCTAGGAGTTTCTTAATCCTGATTATATCATGCAAAAATTTGTCTTCTTATTATTACCTTATTATCTGCAAATTTGAGAACAATCCTTCCATATCTTCATCCAAATATTTTATTGAATAGGATAAAAACAGCTCTGTAGATCCTAGAAACATTCTGAATGAAATCAATTCACATTTTTCAGACTGTGGGTCCCAACCCATTAGTGAGTCATGAAATAGATTTAGTAGGTTACAACCAGCAGTTTGTTTTTTTAATGAAATATAATAGAAAAATATAGAATGGAAAACATCACAGCGCATCCATTATTTTAGTGATGTACACGCACATACACAGACACACATACATATGTACATGTACGCTTACCAGGTAATATGAAAAATCTATTTCTCACTGCCAGTCATTGTCCAAAAGTTTGAAAACCACTGATTTAAGCACCTGTTTGGTATAATTCGTCCCAAAGCATATCATAAGGGACATTGACAACTGGCTAGTTGAAGTCTGGATACACTCTGTCTCTGTATCTGAGCAAAATTAAAGTAAAAATACATAGATGTGAATTGTTATCAATTTTTCTGACAACTATTTCACAAATAAGAAAATGTGTTTGATTTGATAACAGGACTTACTGCTCCCTTTCTAATGAATGAGCCATTCTATAATCTCTCCTGGAGGTAGTATTAAGCTACTTGCTGTGGGTTTTCAAGAATTTATCTCCTCTTTCTCCCTTTGGCACTTTAATCCTCTGGCACATCTACTTCTCTATGAGTTCTCAAAGACCACTGAGAGTTGCTCAGTGATCTAGTTTTCAGATTCTTTCAGGATCAATGGATATAATTTGTCCTGCCTCAGGGACTTGAAACCATTTAGACTAGCTAAGTGCCTATTTACAATTTCTTCACCAAACTTAAACTTCAGTTTCTTCCAAGTACTATTAGTACTACCTTTTCACTCCACTACTTTTTCTGCTAAACAAGAAACACAGACACACAATAGAAATTAAATATGTGTTAACAAATTTGGTTGATGCTTACCAACCAACAAGTATCTAAGTGACTACTGTGTGCAAGAAAGTTAACTAGTTGAAATGTATGTTTTCAAATTTTCCATTTAGAGAAATATTGTGTTTACACATGCAAAGTTAATCAGCAAGTCAACACATTACAAATGTCAAATGAATGGTACAGAAATAATAAGTACTCTTGAATTTCAAAAGAACTAGACATCATACAAACATCCCAATGTACACATATACCCTAAAACATCCACATAAATCTACATACAAATGCACCACGCACATGCATACTCACCATCAGATTAGCCATACCTCTGTCCATTCTTCGTTGGCAATTTGCCTACCATGCATTTCATCCTTCATTCAGGTGAGAGCCTGCTCACTTCATACCTGGTCTCCTTGTCTCCACTCTCACTCTTCTTTAGTCCATCATATACACAAGTAATTTTCCTAAAGTTCCACCTTGATGGACAGATTGATGTGGTTCAGAATTTTAAATTTATTTATCACATTAGTTTCTACATGCATACATGCCACCCACTCAGAGGATCACTAGTAATTCTCTTTGCCTAACAAATTAAACCCAGAGTCCTTATCTTGGTACCAGAGGCCCTTCATACTTTACTTTACCTTGCTTTCTTGTTTTACCTCATTCTATTCCTGACAGGAACGCTGTGACAGTGGTTTGCAACCTCTTTGTGTGTGTACAGCTCTTTTCATCATTAAAAAATTTGCAGACTCCTAGACTCTTACCTGAGAGATTTATTCTTTTAATATCCATTGATTGAGAAAAGTACAGTAATGAAAAAGTATTAACAATTTAATAATGATATTTGAATATTTTTACCTTTTTAAAACCGCAACATCTACATGTATTTGAAACACACACACACACACACAGTTGTGGGTTGAATTGTGTCCCCCAAAAAGATATGTTCCAGTCCTACCCCCAGTACCTGGGAATGTGACATTGTTTGGAAATAAGGCCATTGTAAATGTATTCAAGTTCAGATGAGGTTATACTGGAATTATAACCTCATTATAAGAAGGAATGATTCATCCTTAAAGTGTTCAGAAAAAGCATGGCTCTTCTGATACCTTGATACTTCTAAACACCGAAACTGTGAGGGAATAAATTTCTGTTGTTTTAAGCCACTTAGTTTATGATACTTTGTCACAGCAACCCTAGGAAACTAACATACATGCATGCAACATAAATGTGTTTGATATTTATTCTGTCCACAAACAATTCCTAGTATATAAGTATTCATGGATCACTTTCAATAATTCTTGAGGTCCCCAGGTTGGGAAACAATGCTTTAGCCAACCCGAATTACTTTGTCCCCAGTTAATACATTGTGCTTTTATACTTCGTTGGCTTACTCATGTTTTTCCTTCTATCCATAGCACTGTCCTCCTCGTCTCCCCTACTGAAATTCCTACCAGCTGAAATGCCACCTTCATGAATAAATTTATGATAGCACCTAGAGAAAGGTGATCTGAAACTTTCTACCCATTTCCAGCATTAAAAAAAAAAATGATTCTGTTTTTTTTCCCTCAGGTAGCATATAAGTTGGCATAATTTCACTTAAATAAATTAATAGTTTCCATCCTCTTTGCCTCATTTGCCAAGAGTAAGAAATTCACTGAAAAATTTTTAAATGTACAGGTATAATTATTTTCATACTAACGAACAATAAGCAGTAAATTTCTCTTTCTTTTACACAATGACAGCCAATACACAATAACACTGTTGTTGTTATTGTGTTTTGTATACATGTGTTAGAGAAAGACAAGTATGTTAAAGAATGAGGTTTACAGTTGATTATTTTTAACCATTAAAGCTGTCATAGCCTGTTCATCTCCTATCTGCCATGCATTTTTACATGTATTATTTCTAACCCTGACTTCAGTTCTTGAAGTAAGATATTATTGTCCCCATTTTTCAAATGAGGAAACTAGTATGAAGAGAGGTTGTCAGTTGTGCAACTCATATTTTAGGAAGTGACAAAATTAGGATTTTGATCCTGGTTATGGCGGGTCAAGTCCTCAGGTTTATTCATTATCCTACATGGCCACATTGGGACCTAGACTAAGGCCATTATTTTATTTTTACCAAATTTGCCAGATGAGAGATAATGAGACTGGGCAAGTTCATGGAAAAAAGAACAAAGTCATCATGTTTTTGCATGTTTTGGTGAAATCCCACCAAGAGATGATCTCTAGAGTCAATCTGGTTTTATATCTCTGTGCCTATAAAGTTTCAAAAACCTCCATTAACCTTTTTGTTTCCTGGGATTCATTTTAATTCTAGACAAAAATTACTTGGAATAAATAGTTTTTAATTCTGTTCATTAAGATTAACCAAAATTTAATCGCCTAGTCCCGTTAATATATCATTCCTTATGCTTTTCTGGCAAAGATTTTGTTATGTGTCTAATTAACCATTAATCTCCTAGTCCCTGTTGAAAGTATTGTCATTGTATGTCTATATAGTTATAATAAAAAAGCACATACTCTGAGTAGAAGGAGGAAATGAATGCTGTGAGGAAATGTCCAAGAGTTCTTTAGAATAGTTATCTCTTTAATAGAATCTCTGCAAAGAAACAGAGTTTCTTTACCAACTTTAGCCCAACTAAGAAGCAGTGCATAGATTCAGTCTGAGCATAGTCCTAGTGCAGAAAGCTTTGGATTAGAGCCTTTCTCTAATGGTACCAGCAGCCATAACCCATAGGTTAACCAGTGGAGGAATGTCTTGATTTATTTATTTATATGCATGGAACCACCTCATTGGTCAGTTAACAGGTAACACATGGAGGCAATCTGAGGTTTATGTTTTGGTTTTCTGTGGCTATAGTATATCTGTCTTCACTTATACACAAGAGTCAGGATCAGAAAAGAAAAGGAAAGGAAAAGTGGAACAGACTACGTGGATTGTAGCTTCTATCTGAGAGTTTAATCTTATACATTTTGGGAAACTCGTTATATACAACCTCTTTGTTGTTAATGTGAAAACGAATCTTAAATAGCACAGATAATCATAAGGTTAAAGGATGTCTTAAGGGTCAAGATACTTCATCACATTCAGTGTGTTTGGGTACCTGTTACATATACATGAATGTGTATATAAAACTTTATTTCTGTTTGGCTAATCTAAGTTTGTGAGAAGTAGAGAGAAGCTTGTTTCTGTTAAAACAAGCTCAGCCTGATTTCTTTTGCAGTGGCAAGAAGACATAACAGAGCGTGTTTCAGGGCTGTTTGCATTCAGTGAAGCATAGAAAGATGATGGCCACATGATTTGCCCTCATAAATCATACCACGGTGTTTTCCTTAGTACACACAACAGAAAGCTCACATGGTTACATTATAAAATAAGACATTTCTACCAAAATAAGACATTTCTACCAAACATTTCATTGTTTTTTTGTCTTAAAATTCCCATCCTAATCCTAAATAATCCTTTGAAGTAGGGTATAGTGGCTAAAAGAAAGGTTTTGAAATCAGATGGATTGGGTTCAAATGTGGACAAACAGACCTTGAACCTCATTGTATACCTGTAAAATATAGCTACCTCACATGTATTACTTGGAGTATTTAATGAGATTAAACACATAAAGCATTTAGAACAATGCCTGTAATAGGTACTCAATAGATGGTAGAAAATGTGACTGTACATTGACACAAAGAGACAGCAGAATTTTGTGTTTTTAAATTATATAATGGAGTACACTAATATCTGCTTATTTTATCTTCGTACACTGACCTGACTGTCCCTTCTTCAGAGAGCAAATAGAACAGTATTTTATTCTTTAGTTTTGTTAAGTAGCTATACATATTCTGTATTTACAAGAGTTTTAACAATTTCCCTTTCTATCTCAAACTTAAATGTTTTATCTCTGTTAAGTACGTAAAACCTAATTATCAATAAATCTTTTCTTTGTTTTTCACTAGGCATAGGGAGAGAAGGCATATTCTGAACTAGGAATTTTTCTCTGAGACTTTATAAAGATAAAAAAGCCAAAAGAATAAGCAAATAATAAGATAATCCTTTATAATTTACTAACCCACACAAGTAAATAGTCTACCAAAATGTATCTGAGGGTTTAAACCCAAATTTTGTCCTGTTGTTTCAATATGTTTCTCTACTTTTCATTTTCACTAAACTTTTTGTTATTGCTTTCTTTGTAAATAAAGTTTAGTATTTTAAGTTGATACCAAGACAGAGATTTTTTCCCCTGATTTTCATTTTTGAAGAGACAGTGGGACTTCATGTGATTAACTTTTTCAAATTATTTCTTAGTTATGTGTGTTTAATTTTGACATTGACTGGCAGTAACTCACAACACTAATGGCATCATTCATATGCCATAAACTTCTTAGCAATTGCTAAGGTTACCCACATAGCTTCCAGTTATTAAAATGTGAGTTGACAACTGATATTTTTGTATCTCTACTTTCTTTTCCTATCTACTAGTTATTTGGAATTGTCCTAACCTGGAATATTTATAGAATTCATAATGTCTTTCATTGTCTCAATACCTCTACTAATGCCTGTACTGAAAATGTCTTATATTGAATCACTGTAAAACATATATTAACTTTTCACATGTAAACAATACTGTTAATTGCTTTGAAAGTGAACTAGAGAGAAATGGTCTCAGCACTCTAGAACTGTAAAATGTAATCTATTTGATGTTTAAATAAGAAAAATGCCAAAGGAAATATAATCATGTATAACACAGATTAGAGTGAGAGAAGCGATGCAGTCGAACTTAGAACATAGGAACTATAAGCATGAAAGTCAATATAATTGAAGCATCAATCCTTTAAGCTTTATGACCATCTACTATTCAGTAAGCATTAACCAGAAGTGAAATTTCATATAGACTAATAAATTAATGAGCTTATTCCTCCAAAATTATTATATAAACAAGTAGCCACTCCATAATATTCATTAGAGGTTCATCAGAAAGCATACTAAAGAGTCTCAAATAATGAAACCATGAAACAGGACAACTTTAAAGAGACATTATCTATTTCTAACAGTGCATATTTGTTATTAAATAAATGGAAGGAATTCTATATTTAATAGATGGTATGTCTGTTGAATAATATAACATAGATGTCCTATTTGACACAGATGTCCTATTTGATAAGGGTAGAAAACTTTTTTAAAAAGTTCAACTTAGCCAAAACTTTGAGAGAAATACATTGAATTCATGTATATAATAAGTAGTCTTCATTCACACACACACTATATAATGTTTTTAAAGCCTAGAAGAAAATGAACATCTTCCTTACTACATGTAACTATTGAGTATGTTCTGCAAGGTGTGGATGGTTCCAAGGCACAGGAAATAGAGCAATGAATAAGACAAAGTTCCCGTCTTCATGTAGCTCACATTCTAATAAAGGACACAGACAATAAATTAGTAAAACTTAGGTAAATAATATGATTTCAGAAGGTGATACTTTTAGATGGTAATTACTTATACACAAAAAATTATGGTGGTGTAGTCATTCCTTATATGTTTTTCCCCTCACTAGATTGGCAGCTACTTGAAGGCAAGAACTATGTCTTTCTTACAAATAAAACCTTCAGCAGTATAACGTGATTGTTGACTGATACATGGTAACAGTCAATAAATGTTTGGATAAAGGAAAGAAGGAGGAAAGTAATTAAAAGTGGAGATTTTAACAATTCAATAAATTCAACAATGTGATACAAATTCAACATTTAGTTGGCTCAACCATTAAAGAAGTAAGAACAGACTTCTTAACCTGTTTTAACTTTTTAACTGCTGTAGTGATCATCAGTGAACCTCAGGCCAGGCTCACTGAGCATTGGTTCTCTCCAGGATGGAGGCATGACATGGAAGGGTTCAGGTCTTAGCCTCAAGTTGTTTTTTCTGCAAGTGTTATGCATTTCTTCTTCCCCAAACTTTGTGTCCTCAGTTAATGGGAACTGTTAAGGCTCTTGGGTTAACGAACTATTTGTTTATACATCTGTATGTTTCCCGAATTCTGGCCATTCCACCATGCATTGCTGGTAATCGGGTTTTTTGAGTTCTAGTATCCCAAGTCCAGCATCACACTTAGATGCCTGTTAAAATGTAAATTGGTCTAATAATCATATATGTAGCATAGAGATGGTCCCACCCGTTAAAAAGAGGTTGGGTATTGGTGACATCAAAATTTTTATATTTGTTGCTTGCATATAAACAAATAAACGTCCATATCCAAAATGGTGCAGAACCCAGATTACCTGGTTTCTAATGAAGATTATATATTAGTTCATATATGTCTGTTCACCTATGAATGTCTTTTTTCCAAATTGGCCAACATTTTCAGAACAATTATATTTTAAAAATTGAAATGTAAGGAAATTCTAATACATAGATTTGCAGTCATTTTTGGAGTGGACATTAACACTTTTTGGTTATTTCTGTAAATTACTAAATATAGTTTAACTTCCTAGAGATTTTAGTGTCCTTTTTTCACCCTGATTTGGAAATACACATAATATCAAATAATATATTACAGTTGGTCATCAACAGTCCACTAATTGTTTTATTCTTCAAATCATGCAGGAAAAATATACCAGTTAAAATTTCTATGGAAAATTATAATACATAAGAATCTTATGGTTATGTTTGCAAAGATAATTTTTCTTTAAAATTTTGTGCTTTTTTTCTTTTTAACTTTTGCAGTGAAGTTTAATTTGAGTAAAGAACTTTAATTCATGACTTTATTGTTTCTCTTTCTGTATTTTGATACTATCAAGGAATGGTATTCATTGTTGTGCTATATTTTAAATTAATATGTATAAAACAAGAAATATTTAATTGGGGTCATTAATTTCCCACATATTATGGCTGTCTGTGACTAAGGAGAAATATAACTATTTTTATTGCATCAACTTCACATGTAACAAGAATAATGCAAGAACAATAACAACAACAGAACATTCATTGAATGCTTCCCTTGTGACTGTGCTCTTTGCTATCTTGTTATACTCACTCATATAAATCTAGCAATTAATTTGAAGTTAGACCTCTAGCGTTTACTCATCTGTCTTATGGCATTCACTATTATCAGGGAGGATTACTATCCCTGGTGCTGAAACTGCTTTGTGTAGTTCTTGTAGTTGAAGAATGAAACAGTTTTCTTTAGACATACCCTTTCATTGAAATTATGAACTAGATAAATGTTCATATCGAGAAGGAAGTATTAAATCTCAAATACATTAACATCTTGATTAATAATTATCAGATCAATATTTCATATCCTGCTTATTCTTACTACATTTTATTATTGGAAATTTTTTTTCTAGAGGATAATTAGCAGTTCAAGAAAAAGTTAGCACACAGGACATTGAGAAGTCAGTTAATGTTCCAGATATCAAAACATATTACTACCCACCAAAAATCTGACTCTGTTCATGTTAACTAGCATTTGATTTAATGTGTCAAAATTAAAGGATTTGTTTTAGAAATAAATACTTGCAATCAAATTCCCTAACTCTATTACAGCCCACTTGATTATAGGTAGTTAGTGCTTATTCAATGCTGAAAATGACTTAGAATTATGGTAAAGTGGGCTTTCTCCAAGAGAATTGCTTTGTTGATCCTGAGTAGGGGTCACAAACCAGGGGACAAAAATTCTTTTATATGTTCCTGTAAATAGAAGTATGCAAAGTGTTGATGTAAGTTCTCCTTAGGTAGGTAAGCACAGAGTAAATACATTGGCACAGCAAGAAAACAACCTTATAGATCTAGTGAGACCCTGTCTTGTTCTGACAGTGCCATCTGCATTTATGTTCCCACTTGGTGACTTTGGGAGCCAAGGGACTCTGTGGTGGGGTGTGCAGCATCTGCCTCTGCTTAATGTGGCCCCCCAATTTTGCCTTCTTTACTAATAAAATCATAAATATAATCTAACCTCTTTGTGTGTGCTCTCTTTCTGTGAATTTATACCTAACCTAAAAGTATTGTGTTTGTGTATTTTGGGGAATAATACATAAATTTTGAATGTGAATAAACCAGGTATTAGTTTTATCCACTAAAATGTTAAGTGTTTTTTATCTTCCCATGACCAACTTTCTTAATGACAACAAATTTCTTTATTTTTAACTTTAAACTTCAAACAAGATTCTCTGGGTTGCTCTTTCAAACAGAATAGTACCGGTAATTTCTGACTGAATGGGTTAATTTCTCTTTACTGTTTTAAGAAGACATGTCTTTACTTTATAAGCGGCTTTTTCAAAGCATGTTTCTCCTATATTCCTCGTCTCAGTGAGTGGCACCACAAACCCCTCTAACCTACCTCTGCTCTCTGTTAAGCAGGTCCTATGATACTAATTCCTAAGTAATTTTTTTTAGGCCTGTCCTTCCTCTCCATCACCACTGACTCAAGTTTAAGTTCAGATCTTTATGGTACCTTCCCTGGATTATTGCAGCAATCAGAGTCAGTCTCCTTGATTCAAGTCTCTCTTGTAATCTGTTCTTCACACTGACATCACAAAGATATTTTTAAATGAACTAAAACTAATTTTATAAAAAATGCATACACACATAAACACACACTTTAAATCCTTCAGTGATGTTCCCAATGATATAAAGTAGGAGACATTTTATGATCGAGCCTTGACCTTTCAACCCAAACTTGACTCCTATCGCTGTTTCCCTTGTACATTATATTCCAGCTATTTCAGAATAATAATGTGTAATATTCAGGGAGCCCTCCCTGGGTTCCAGCCATTATGTAAAGTACTTTACATACATTATGTCATTTAATCCCCAAGAACTTTATAAATATATATATACCAAATATATATCAATACATCTAAGAGGTGTAGCAGCTGGAATTTGAATCTAAGCAGCCTGCCTCTAGAGTCTACAATGGCTTTCTTTTGCTAAAGTACTTGTAGTTCCCTAAACTTGACATTTCTTACAAGCCTCTGTGTCTTTCACATGTTCTTTCCATTGTCTGGAAAGCCTTTCCTAACTGTGTCTGCCTGTAGGACTCATGCTTATTCCACAAGACTTGACTCCAGCTGTCCTTTTTTCATGACTGTCCCTCTGTCTCCTGAGGCAGGGTTAAAGTCTTGGCACCCGTGGCGCCTTGCAAAGTTCAAGGAGACCACTGCGTTTAGTGGACAGAGTACAATTGTGATGCGAAACAGGCCCGGTTTGCATTCATGGCTGTGTTGCGTATTGGTTTTGTGACTTTAGGAAAGTCACTTCAGCTCTCTGAATGTTAGTTTCTTTGGGGATTAATAATATTTTTTTCAGGGAGTTTCTATAAGGATTAGCTGAGTTAATTTTATGAGATGCATCTCCCACAATGACTGGAACATAACAAGAGTTCACTAGTTTACTTATCACCCTCTTCCACTGCGGCCCTCAGAACCTGGGTGGTAATTGTCTGTCTCCTCACTTGCCTGCAGGCTACTTCCCCTTTCATCTGTGGCTCTGCTAGGCACTAGTGAAATGTGTGAAATGAATGAATGAACGACTGAATGTTTAATGCCTAGTGACATGTTTACGTGAATCCTTTTGTTCATTTTGTGGCCTGCAAATTAGTATAATTAAGAAATAACAACTGGCAAAGAAGAGAAATGCCAACTATACTATTTCCTTTCCTCACATAGTATCTAGAACTTTGTCCTTGTGACCAAAAAGTTATAGCTACATGCTCTCTTTGAGTATGTCTCAAATTTTATGTAAGAAAACACATATTGATCACAGACCAGTATAACATTAAAAGATTATGTAATTTTAAAAAAATCAGTTAATAGTCTTATACTCTTGGAATAAAAAATATGTATATGTAAATATATCTTCAAATATGTTGAAACTGCTGCTTTTATGAGGCTATTTGTTGTTTTATTTTTTCAAACATCTGGTATTGTCTGATGTATTGGGTCTAGGTATTTACGATTAGGAGAAGTGGTGTTCCGGGGACAGGTTCCCAGGATTTTGAATCATGAGATATGAAAGTAGAAGTGAAACAAGGCAACCTGGGTGGAGTGTTTGAGAACACTGTTTATGCTTCTTGCATCAACTTATACTCTTCCTTTTCCCCGCCTGTTTAATAGATATTCAAGTACTATGTATCTGGGGGCTTTTGAATCCAAACCATCTAACCTTAGAAGATGTCATAGATGAAAAGATACAGAAAGCAATTCTAAATGTGTGAACAAGTGAGAGCTCTACAAAATTAGAGATCAGGGCTTCCCTGGTGGCGCAGTGGTTGAGAGTCCGCCTACCGATGCAGGGGACACGGGTTTGTGCCCCGGTCTGGGAGGATCCCACGTGCCGCGGAGCGGCTGGGCCCGTGAGCCATGGCCGCTGAGCCTGCGCGTCCGGAGCCTGTGCTCCGCAAC
>NW_006791240.1:2070905-2094740 GCF_000442215.2 Lipotes vexillifer
AAAAAAAAAAAAAAAAAAAAAAAAAAAAAAAAATTAGAGATCATCATCACTAGAGTCCAGACAGACTTAACTGCTTCCAGAGGAATTAAACCATAGATAATCAGGTGACAGATTGAAGTTCATCATGATTTCTAAAAATAACTTTATGTAAATTACCTATGGAAAAACATAACTATTTGAATTATTTGAGAAATGAATAGCAGTTCCTCAGAAGAGCCTGACCTGTAAGTATGTATAGTAAAAGCATGGATTTAGGAGCAAAATTCGTATGAAGCTGCCTGTCATGGGTTCTTCAGTAAGATTCTTCTATTCTGTTTTTCGAAAATATCCATTACATTCCTATTATAAACCTTGTAAGAAGTTAAAAACCTTGAAAGAAATTAAAAGAAAGCCTCGTCTTCCTTTTTTTTTTTTTTTTTTTTTTTCCTTGTAGTCCCCGCTCTCCAGTCCTAGGAGGTTAAAAATAGTGAGAATATCTCATCTTTAGTTCTAGAACATTTGGGTTCAGGACCAAGACAGGCTGTGAAGTATTGAACTTGATAATCTGAGCTCCCTTCTACTGACAGAGTCCCGTTATCCCTTCTCAGATACATGCCCTGATGAAAATGGAAGATGAGAGAGTATGCACCCAAGTTAACTCTTTAAGTATATAAAAGGTCATTAAGTTAACAGAAGAATTGCAAAGCATCTACTAACACAAAAATGCACAATCTCAGTTCTCAAAGAGTTTGTATTCTAGTATTATGCCAGTCTCTCTTTTTACTAATAGAACCCCAATTTTTAGGTGGGTTCCTGGGTTCCTGTAATAAAGATTGCACTTCTTAGCTTCTTTGCAATTACTATTCCAAGAGACTATTAGCTAATTAAAAGTGAACAGAAGTGAGGTGTTCAACTTCTAAGACATGCCTTAATAGCACGCCCCCTCTCCCTTTTCCAGTGGTTAGTGGGTCTGGTCACAAGCCATATTAAGACATGCAGATGAGGGCGACACCCTAGTCAGAGAGAAATAACAAGAAGCCTGATCCTCTGATGACTCGATGAAACAGAACCATAATACCAGCTTGGACTGTTAAGTGAAAAAGAAACAAGCTTCCAGTTTATGAACTTACTGTTAATTTAGACATTTAACACATCAGTCAAAGCTTTCTCTTAACTAATATGACTGGTTTAATTAAGCATTCTATTAAAAGTAACAAAAGTCACTGGAAAGCCTATCACAAAGCAGAGAACACTCATACTAAGTTTCCCATTATTTTTTTGGAGGAAGTATTATTCTGGACTTAAGGTAAGACTAGGAAATTGAGGACACAAAATCATTTACTTCCCAGTTTATAAGCTCACTTGATAAAAAATTACATCTTTCAAAAGGATATCTATTTTTTATATTACTGAGCTCGATAAAATAAAGACAACATCCCAGTCTTAATCTCATGTAAATTAAGGAATGAGGAACTCAAAATGTGTGAATGGCCTTTTTGTGTCATCTATTTTTGTGTTTTTCTGGGAATGACCCCAAGATTTATAATATGAGAGGTTGTCCTCTCTGAGGTAAAATTGATAAAGATGGTAATGTTTCAAACAATTTCTGGCATTTCTTAATTTCTTATCATGATTCTATCTAAACTTCTTACATAGTAATACTGAGTTGTAAGCAGTGGTGAAGAGTATTGTTCCAAATTGGTTCTTTTATATTTACTGAGCACCGAAAATAGACAGCATGCTGTGCTAGGGGTTAGAGATTCAAAGGTGAATAACTTGCATCTAGGAGCTCACAGTCTAATGGGGGAGACAGAATATAAATAATTACAAAACAATGTATGAGAAGAAGTAATATGATGAAAACAAGCATAGTCTGAAGGGAACATAAATGAATAGACCTAGTCAGAGCAAGGTGGAGAAGGGTAGGACGTCTTAAAGAAAAAGGTAACTGAACTGAGCCTTAAAGAAAGAGTAGGTATTTTCCATGTGATACAAGGACTTGGGTGAAGGCATCGTCTTGAGAGAATAAGGCATGTTTGATGGCCTACGAGTAGCTAGAACAACTTGAGAACAGGGTGCCTGAGGAGGTACTTAGGAGATGAAGCTGGAGAAGGCTGAAGAACTGAGGCTATGAAGAGCCTCTATATCTTGTTGAAGAGTATGAATTTTATTCATGATTTTGATTGAGAACCACTCACTTTTTCCCCCAGGGAATTAGCATTCTCAGATATGCATTTTAGAAAAATCAGTTTGACAACAGAAAGTAGCTGGATTGGGAGGTGCAAGCCTGGAAGTAGGCAGATCAGTTAGGAGACTATGAACAGGTCTAATGAGAGATTAGAAAGACTGTGTGAGCTTGTGATATGGAGACTTAAATGCAAATTTACATAGACTGAGATAGAATTAACAAGACTTGATGACTTATTAAATGAGAATGGGTGAGGTGGTGAGGAAATAAGGGAGGGGAAGGACTTAAGGTCACTCACAGGGTACTTGATTGGACTAATGGTGTGTTTCATAGCCGTAACATATCCAGAAATAGAATCTGGGAAGGTTATGTGATTCTTATTTATAGGCTAGATAATTTCCACATATTGCTAAGTTGGAAGTGACTGCGGAATATCCAAGTGGAGCTGCCAGTAGGCAGTTATCTACATCAAATCTGGAGCTCAAAGAATTAACTAGACTGGAAGTTGTCAGAGTATATTAATACCGTCAAGTGGCTGAAGCCAAGAAAATAGTTGAGATCCCTTGGGGTTGTGTACCAAGAGAAATTGGTTAAGGGTGGAATCCTGGGGAAAAGCAACATTCACTGGATGGAGAGAATAAGGACAGCCTGGAAGGAGACTCAGAGGAAGGACAATGCAGCAGAGACTGGTGTTGCCAGTCAAGAAAGAAAACAGTTTTAAGAGGAAGTGGTCAACATTGTAATTGCTGGAGAAAAGTCACATAGGAAAAGGCATTGGATTGTTCCTGTGGAACTGAGCAAAGGAGCAGGAATCTCTTCCATAGAATGAAAGGTGTGAAAACCAGAAATGGATTCAGGAGCAAATAGGTTATCATCAATGGAAAGAGCAAGCATCTTAAAGATAGCTTGACTCTGAAAGAAAGAATGGATGGGTGGGTAAAAGTTAAAGATGGACATGTGGTTGAATAATTTGTTCTTAAGATGGGAGAGACTTGGGCCTGTTTATATAAAAAAAAATAGGATACAGAAAAAAAGAGTAAGTTTAAATATCAGAAAAGGAGAAACAAACAAAAAATGTGGCATGCAGAAATGGTATCCAAAGCACAGGAAAAGAACGAGCCCCAGGCAGGAGATGGGATAAAATTCCACTGAGATAGGTGAGAAGTAAAAAACAGCCCAGTAAGATAAGTGTTTTGAAGGGGTGGGTAGAAAGATGCTAAAATTTTGTTTCATATGTTTGAGTGCATATTTACGTAAGGACTTTTAAGGTGGAAGAAGATGAGATAGATAGATGGTCTGCTGAAAATAGAGGAACGTCTGGTGGAGGGGGAACCCCGAGTAGTGTTAAAAGTGTGAATAGAGGGTGGGAGAGGGAGCAGGATAGCATCACATGAAAGGATTATTGTCATCTTGAGGATACTGCTGAGGTGAGAGTTTGTACATTAGTGGTAGCACCAGCTTCTTGGCTGCTGGCTTTTCTCCAGCAGTATTCAGCAGCTTGGGTACAGGAACAAGAAGGTCCACAATAGTATTGATGCAGGATTATGACGTTTTTGGGCATTCATGTCAGATGATAAAGGAAGTTAAAGATACAAGCTTGAGTGTGGATGTGTCATGTGTTTTATCATGTATCACATGATTTAGTCAAATAAGAAAATTAAGACAGGAACAGTTGATAAATTTGGAAAATAGATAAAAGGTCTAGATCATTCTGAGGTCACAGGCAAGTGAAATAGAAGTGAGGAATAAGATATTTTTGAGGATCAAATTAAGAATCAGGGAATAAAGATCCTGAAGCTTATGGTTTTTGATATGGGACAGTTGGGTCCATAAAAATGTCTAGGATATAGGTGGTGGGAGGTTGAGTTGATGACGAAGTACAGGCTGGCAAAGCTGAGGAAATCAAGGACCTATGAAATTAAGATGTTGGATGGGTTAACGTGTGGGTATGGAAGGGAAGCCAAATAAGACACGGATGGGACTTGGGTGGAGAGGAAATTCTGGAAATTAATGTGGTGGTTGTTGTTAGAAGGTGATATAGCTGTATGGAAAGATCCTTAAAAGGAGTTTTTATGTTAGGGTAAGGAGCAATGATTCAGAATAGGCAATGTAGAGCTAAAAGCAAACCCACTTTTAAATCCTGTGATAACTTAGTTTTTAGGAAAACGGCCAGGTTCCACTTGAATACATTTCAAGGGAAGCAATGTCTCCATAGAGAAAATTGAATTTTAAAGAAAGCAAAGAAATGAAGTGAATATCCTATGATGTTTCCAGAATTCACAGTGGAAAAGTTTGGGAGGGAAGGAAGTTTGATTCAGAAGTAAGGCACAGAGAAGTATGGAGATAAGAGAATGGAGAGGTTTCCAAAAAAGCAAGATTATTTTATAGTTGGCTATTATGTTCCCTAGTAGTTTTTAGGGAGATATAGCTAAAGGGCCTCCAAAGAAGTAACTGTAGGGCCTCCAAAGAGATCCTAGTCTCTGTCCACAGGGTACAGAATAAGTTCATTTCCAAGATGCCTTCCTGAAGGAATTAATTATTTGACTCAGGGCAGGAGACTGAATGTAAATAACAGCAAACCTGTCTCTGATGTCGTTGTAAGGAATAACATAATTTCACTTTGTAAATAAAGGAGGATCTTTTCTACAAAGAGTACTGACCCAAGGTCAATTTTAGGACTTGCCTTATAATTCAGAAATACCTCTCCAATATCACCTAACTGTGTCTTTTTCAGTGAAAGTAAAGCGCTGCCTTCAGGGAGCACACCTCCCAAGAGATCAATGAAATCAATGAGAAATCCAGTGTCTGTTTGTCAGTAAAGATATGTGAAGTTTGATGGGTCTTTTGGGACTGGACCACCAGCTAAAGATTCTGAAGCAAAATTAAGTGGAGCATCTATGCCAGCAATCTCAAGAGATCTTTGAAGAATGAAATGTGAAAGATGGAGACAAATTTAGAGAATGGCTGCTGGCATCGACCTGAACTTCCTGAAGAAGGTGGGAATGGAATATCATACAAAGAAACAAAAAGACAGAAGAGAACATTAGCGCTCTGTTGCCAAAAAGAATAAGAAAAAAGGTTGAAGAAGAACCTTTAAAAAAGGGTAAACAGATAAATGAATGCAATTTGAAAAAATATATATCCTTTTGGTATTTTAAAAAATCAGCCTTTAATAGCTACTCCCTGATTGCCAAGCCTTTGATGAATACTGATTTCGAAATTATTATTATTATTTTTAAGAGGTAAACATTTAATATGTAAATTAGGACAAAACATTTTCAAATTATCAAATTTAATTTTATTAAATGCTTGGATCTACTTATGAATATGTATTCATAATCTGAGATTGGTGTCTAAGGCCCCATTATCCTAATGATTTGTTCATACAGCCTCCCAATACTTGCTATGGGCTACAGTGTACGTGTGCTCATGGTCTCCTCTGAGAATCCAATACGCCTCAGATCATCTTTTTCTCATTCATAGGTAGTAAACTATAGCCCTCTTTTGTTAGAATCATTAAAGGAGAAATATTACTTACTTAAAGTAAAAGACCAAATTAAAGTAATCCTTTTGTCACAGTAAATGGGCCCACCCTAGCAACCCTAAAGTATTAAGAAATTTAACACAGTTTAAAAGTGGGTAACACAGTTTGAGTCCAGACTTAACTAGGCAATTTACAAACTGTGCAGTTAGGGTGTTACAGAGTCTTGGTCACATCTTTCTGGAGGCAGCAACAATTGTCGTGCATATGGTTCTTTCATATGTTCTATTTTCCTGTTACTGTATAGGTGATTCTTGAACCTGCAGTAGTGGCGTGCCTATATTTTGTTAATATTCATGGGCAGCATTAAATAAGATAAAATCTTTAACAGAGATCCTAGATAAAATCCATCACTGAAGTTGTAATCACAGCAACTCAGCTGTGGAAATAAAGGACAGCAACGTTCTTGAGTTTTTGCCTCAGGATTTGCTTAAGTGAGAAAACTGCAGGTAGAAAGGAAAAAAATAATGTATTTCTCAGTGTGCAAATTCAAATTAGAGTAAATCCAAAAGTTTTTGCAAATGTTCATTGCAACATCTTCCCTGTGCCTTGGCAATGACCTGCTTCACTTCTTCAGTCAATGAATATCGAAGGCCTACTTGTTCTAGGCACTAGGGGTCTAGCCTAGTGCATAAGGCCTAGGAGTTCTCTGCTCTCTTGGACCTAACTGATGTATCTTAGGGCTACAGATAACAAGCAAATAAATGTCAGGTAGTGATATGTGTGATGAAGAAAACAAAACAGGGTGAGAAGATAGAGGGTTCTGGATGAGATGGCATTCCTTTAGCATGTAGTGTCTCTCTGAGGAGACCAATAAGGAGTGACAATAGGAAGAACTGTTATAATGACATTCCAGGCAGAGGGAACAGTTAGTGCCGAGATCAAACCTGGGAGTCAGTGTGGCTTGTTCGAGGAACAAAAAAGAAGACCAATGACTGGAGAGTACTGACTAGTTACTAACCTACTAATTGCCTTAAGTATCAGCCATGTTACCAAATTTCCCAGAACAGTCTACCAACCGTTTAACAAAATATCGATTAATTTTGTTTCAATAAAGCATTATTGAGGTTGTGCCAGGTACTGGGGCTGTAAAGATGAATCCGTCATGTTCCAGGACTTCATGTGATATGAAAATAATTAGGAGCAACAAACTGTGATGAACTCTTTGTGAGAAGTGGAATAAAGTGTGCTGGCAACAACAGTTACTTGGAATTCTGCCCAAATGCATCAGTGAAAAGAAAAACATTTTTGAGTTGGGCCCTGGAGAGTAAGTAGGAGTTTACTGTCAAACAGGGAAATAAATGGTCTAGACTTCTTCCCTGAGTGCCTGACCCACATGGCAGTGGCCTCCTGGACATCTTCACGTACATATCTCACTTCACCTAGATTTAACATGGTACCAGAAAGAAATGTTCTTTCCCCGAACATGTTCATTATCCAATATTCTGCATTTTAGTGAACAGTCCCACTCTGAAGACTGGTAATCAACTTGATTGCTTCCTCTCCCCAATTTCCACGTCTGATTCTTAACCAAATACTGCCATTTCTATCCCGAGATAGCTAGTCGACCTTTCTTTTCTTTACTATGCCCATCCCTTATAACTTTTCATATGAATTTATTTTTCTTTCTAGAATGCGTCTCATACCTCCAAACCAAATTTCAGTTCAAGACACCCTACTACACTGTTTATGGTTACCATTAATCAAAATGCACAAAAAGGCTTAAGATGTAGGGCAGAAGAGTTCTTCCACTCATCTTCCGAGGCCTCTTTTTGGTTCTCCATATCCCCAAAGGAAGTAAGGAAATGAAGTGTCAGGGACAAAGTGATTCTTCAGATCATGGTTTTCTACCAAGTAGGAATACGCTAGCATTAGGAACCTCTATACTTAGAGTTAGGAAGCCCAGCCTTTTCATCCTCTTGTACCTTCTGTCTCTTTCATCTCTCTAGGATGTAGACTCAATAGGGTCACATCTTTGAGAAGGAATAGTCAGATTTCTTTCTTTTTCCATTTCTGATTCCTTCTACCCTTTTCTCTGGCTGATAAGTGAGACCGAGTTGATGAATTAAACTAAGGCTTATCCTAGCTCCATAGCCAGTATCTTTCCTTCTCTAACTTTCTTCGCCAATTCAGCCACTTGCAAAGTTGTATCTGTGTGTTTGGGGGTGGAAGTGTAGTCTGAATAGGAGTAGAAAGTTCAGCATGGGCCACCTCACATAAACCTTAGCCTCTAATCTAAACTTTTTATAAAGACTCTCCCTGATGTGTTAGGCATTTCTGCCATTAATGAAGCGGTATTTTGGTCCCCATTATGCTATGGTTCTTTCTGTGTCCTGATGGACTGGGGGGCAGGGAGGAAGCAGGTTGATGATGGATAAAGACAGTTTGCGAAACGCCCATGAGGACTTTATGAGGGAAAACAACGTGCTGAGCAGGCAGTGATTAATCTGGGGATCTAGGCCTGCATTTCTGCCTTCCTGCACCACGGCAATAAATCCATTAGTACATCCACAAACTCCCTTCAGCCCCTCATCATACACACACACACACACGCACACATTTATATATACTAGGCATGATGCTAGACTGTCAGGGGAAATAATTTTGGTCCATTCTGCTGAAGTGCCTGGGCCTGTTTAATAAGCTTACAAAAAAAAAAAACAAAGGGCATCAAAAAAAGCAGTATTTTTCAAAGAGGAGGACTATTAGCATTTTAGATGAGAAAATTCTTCTGTCAGACTATCCCAAGAATTATAAAACTTTTAGCTTTCCTGCCCCGCATTCCCCACGAAATGCTGGTGGCATCCTCTAATGACTGTGCCAACCAACAGCACTCTTCCTTCCCATTTCCATTGCCTTCTATAGGGTTAGTACCAACCAGGACTGAGAACTTCTAAAGGAGAGAAGCAATCATGAATCTACTCTAGATTTCTAGGTTACATTTGGAAACAGCATTTTAGATGAGTAATGGATATCAGGATCTGAAATCAAACAGATTATCAAATAGAAAAACAAGGCCAGGAACGGAGGAAAGCAGAGTCAAATTAACCAATTTGGAGAGGATCAGAAGTCAATAGAGAGAGGTAGAGAAGACTCATAGGTCCAAACAGAGTAAGGTAAGAGGAACTGATTTCTAACACAAAAGAGAAGTGAAGTGTCTTAAATTTCTCAGGACTTTCCTCTTCACCCTGACCCAGACTCTCTGGTGAACCCTGTTTGCTTTAGCACCCATTTGCCCCCTAGAGGATTGCCAGGTATTTTGCGAAGAGTCTCTCTATCCCTTATGAACTTGTGGTTTTATCCTCCACCTCATGTATCTGAAGGAGGTAGATGAGAAGAAAGCAATGCATCTAGATTTTGGGCTCATCAGTAAAGCAGTGATGGTTAACCCTATGGAGAAATTACATAAAAGTAGGAATGAAAAATTCATGCAGGTCATTTAGAATTTCGAGACTTTCTTATATTGACTACTCACCATTTCTTGAACCTGTCCACGTTCTTCTGCACCCATGTTCCCTCCTATAGCAACCTTCCACCCACACTTTCCTCTCCCTCCTTCTCGTTGTCTGTCCAAACCAATCCCCCAAGATTCAGCTCAGGGGCCACTTTCTCCCAAAGCCCTTTCCAAAATCCCATGGTTCTTTGCATTTTTTCCTTATTCACCTTGACGGATTTTGCTTTATTTTATAGCTTTTATATGTAGGTCTTATTTTCTCTATATGAATTGGAAACTCCTTGAAAGTAAGGACTAATGTCTTATTCATTGTATTTGCTGCCACACTTGCAATTATCTCCTACTTCAGAGCTTCTCAGTTGGTGTGTTGAAAACCTTCCCAGGTACACCAACTTTTCAACAATGTATACATTTTATTTTACTGTAAAACTCAGGATGCATGTTGTTACAGCTATGACTGCAGACGAAACACAGAGTTGAGTGGATGGTACCATACAGTATAGGGCAAAGTATAATTTGCGTCAAATAAGAAGAGGCTTGATATTATCAAAATTGCATCAAAGAAAGAACATAAGAATAACTGAAAGAAGGAATGACCATTTAGCACAAAAGTTGACTGCTACTGCTTTTTCCATCTAGAGTGGTGTAGCAAAATTCATTCCTGAGGTGGATGGATATTTTATTTTTAAAAGTACCTTGATGGGGCTTCCCTGGTGGCGCAGTGGTTGAGAGTCCGCCTGCCGATGCAGGGGACACAGGTTCGTGCCCCGGTCCCGGAGGATCCCACATGCCGTGGAGCGGCTGGGCCCGTGGGCCATGGCCGCTGAGCTTGCGCGTCCGGAGCCTGTGCTCCGCAACGGGAGAGGCCGCAACAGTGAGAGGCCCGCGTACCGCAAAAAAAAAAAAAAAAAAGTACCTTGATGGGTAAGAGTGAGAAAACTAGACTGCTCTGTCCAATAAAGACTGATTTACCATCTCCCAGGAGGCAGAGTAAGGGAAGTATGGGGCTGGGGTGGGGAGAGTGGGTTGTGACTTGGAGAAAAAGAGATATGGGGCTGCAGGGGATGGAGAGAGGTAGACCTTGAGCAGGGGAAACAAGCAAAGCTAGAACCTCGAGTGTGACCAGCAGAAAACCCCCAGGAGAGTATTTCTTTTTCCCCTTGGTTTGTGGAAGCAATCATAATTAGTACCTAATCTTGAGATTTTTCTCCCTGTGTTATTATATCTTCAATTATATGAAACCTTCAAAAAAGTTTTCTACATACAACAGCTTTCTTTCAGGCAGGCTTGGAGAACAAAAAAGCAGAGCTGATGCCCCACGTGGGACAGATCACATGAAAAAAGGACAGTAATCATAGGAGCGCTTCTGGTTACATGGCCGTTGCCTCTCTTCCCCACTCCCGTCTCCTTTGAATCACAGAGGGTTGAAAGTTTGCAAATGATATTTCCCAGATTCTCTTGCCTGAGAGTTTACACTTAGGTCCTGCCCGTGCTTCATGGGAAGCATTAAATGGGAAATTAGGGGAAGCGGAGGGGGAAAGAAACCATTTTCTCCTGCTTGTGGCAGCACTTCTGGACAGAAGCAGCAGCAAGCAGACAAATGTAGGCTCCTGGGTTCCTGCCCAGGCAGTGGTTTCAGCAACAGAGTTCGCAGCACAGCACTTGTAGGCTCCAGCTTCAGCAGCAGCGGCAGCAGTGGTGGCATCTCGAGCCTCTGTGCTCCTGTGGAGGCGTGGGATGCAGGCGCACAGCTTCCTGTAGGGTGGAAGCAGCACAGCTGCAACACAAGAGCACCCCAGCAGCCTCAGCACCACAGGGCCCTTGGGTCCATGTAACACTGTTTTCTCTCTTGTTCTTCCATCCCTGGACCGAACTGTGTTCTCCAAAAATTCGTATGTTGAAGTCTTCACCCGCAATGTGACTTTTTTAGACTTAGAGCCTGTGAGAAGGTGATAAAGGTTGAATGAGGTCATAAGAGTGAGTCCCTAATCCGAAAGGGCTTATTTTTATTAAATGAGCTAAATTGAGAGCATTATAAACTAATAGAAATAAGTTTTTAGAGTCTGTGAACGAGTGGTTACAATACAGCAGAAGACTTACAGGAAACTGGTGAAAAGAAATGTAAAAATGCTTTACGTAAGCTATTAAAACGGCTGGCTACATGATCCTTTATATTTAGAAACTGTGATTGTATTTCTGGACCTTCTAATAGCAATGATAAATAACTAATGCTGTTTTTTCTATTGGTAATTTTTTTTTGGTGTGTTACTTTTTTCTTATATATTTTTATTAAAATATAGTTCACATAGCATAAAATTGACCCACCTAAAGTATACAACTTTTAGTATATTCACAAGGTTGTACACCCATCACCACTATCTCATTCCAGAACATTCGTATCAGCCCAAAAAGAAAGCTGTAGGCATTAGAAGTCACTCCCCATTGCTCCAACCCCTGGCAACTGCTAATCTATTTTCTGTCTCTATGGATTTGCCTATTCAGGACATTTATATAAACAGAATTAAATAATGTATGTATGGTGCTTTGTATCTGGCTTCTTTCACTTAGTATGTTGTAGCATCTATCAAGATTTTATTCCTTTATATGGGCGTACTACTGTTTTGTTACTGGTATCACTCAAGTGTCTCAGCAATTAGCATAATTATGAAAACTTTCTTGATGCTTTCCTAGCCAAACCCCTCATAGAGTAACCATCAGCCTTACTTACCTATGGGGGCTGGACACCCACCTGATGTTATTTAAAGAGTACTAAGAAATTCCCTGGTAAAATGTATCTTCCCCACTATATCATACTACCCCCCTTCCTCCTGCTATACTTCTCTAAAGCTCATCACTGAAAAGTCTTTCTGTTGTCTTAATAAGTGCTTTGTTTGAAAATACAAATACCCTTTAGTAGTATATTGAACTGTAATTAATTATCAGTTGATTAGCTCAGTTTGATCACTGGCAGTAAGCTAGTAGTGCTGCTTAGAAATTGGGATTTTTAATAGAGGAAGGAAAGCGATAAAAATAATTTTGGAGTAAGGAGTAAGTAATAATTTTGCTTTTCTGAAGCAAAGGTGGTCTGGAGTCTCTGAGCATCTGATGAAAAGAAATGGGTGTTTTTTTTATATCACCCAATAATCATTTATTGAACCCCCATTTCAACAGTGTCAAACCTTGCTCTTAGAACTGAGGATGCAAAGTTGTATCCTGTCTTTAAGGAACCCACAGTTTTGTATAGGAGACAGACATATAACCAGGTCTCATGCAGGGTTTTGAGTGCTGGGATAAATGTTTCTAAAAAGAGCTACGAAAGCATAGGAGAAGCTATATCGGATTGAAGTTGATAGGTCAAGTAAGGCTTCCTGGAAGAAGTGACATGAGAAGAGGTTTTTAAAGTATGTGTTAGCTAGATGAAGAATGGGAGGAAGGCATGACAAGCAAAAGAAGCAACAGGGTAAGAAAGCCCAAAAGAATGAAATCACAAGCTATTTTTAGAAATGTGAAGTAGAACAGTATGACCAAAGGGAAGGAAAGAGAAGGATTAGAAGGATGGTCATAAAGATATAGCTACTATCAGAAATGAGTTACTTGCTATGTGCTAGGCACTGCCATAGCTGCTTTACATGCCTCCTTATTCAATCCTCCCAACAATCTTATCACATAAGTGCTATTCATGTCTCTGTTTTCAGATGGAGGAAACCAAGGCATAGACAGGTTAAGCAACTTCTCTACATTCCCACTGCTCGTGTGATGCCAGAGTATGAACCTCTCATCATTGGATTGTGATGGGCCTTGTTTGCCAGGCTGAGGAGTTTGACCTCTGTCCTGAACGTGACGGGAGCCTAAAGAGTTTGAAGGAGGAAAGTGACCTCACACGAACAGATTTACAGCTTTAGAAAAATCACTCTGGAGATTAGGTAGAGGAAAGGGTTTGTACAGCCTAGAGGCTGAGAGGGCAATACTCCAGGCAGGCAAGCAGGAAAAGAGTCCTAACATATATTTAGGAATTAAAACCCAACTCTTAGGGTAGAAGGGGCAGAGTCTAGAATGACTGGAATAATAGGTCATTGCGGGAACGATTGGGCCTTCAATGAGGGGAATACAGAAGGAGTAAAGGGTTTTAATTCATGTTGCGTAGGAAGTGGTTAGACAACTTTTAGTTAGAAATGTCAAATTCAGAGCAGACTCCATGGGTCCAGAGCCCAGCAGTGGTGTCTGAGCTGGGCATAAGAGGCTAGAGGCACTGGGTCATAAGTGGTCGTTGAAAGAGAGCAGAGACTTAAACATGGTGACCAATGAGATCATATGTGGATGGAGGAGCACAGGACAAAGAATCAGGCCCTGAAGCAGTGGTGGCAGCATCAGTGGAGCATCACTGGAAGAGCCTGCTTTGCAAGAGACTGAAAAGCGTTCAGAGAAGGAGGTGGACAGCTAGGCAAGTGTGGTGCCACTAATGCTAAAGGCGAGTTTTAAGGAGGGAGAGGACAGAAGTGTCAAATGCCACAGTGAGGTCAAAGGAGACCAGCACATAAACTGTCATTGAATTTGATAATATGAATATAAATGACAACTTTACGGAGAGAAGTTTCAGGGAATGGAGTCAGATTGCACAAAGAGTGAATGTGAGGAGAGGAAGTAAAGAAAGTGAGACCAGAAACACTTGTTGTGAAGCATGGCTGTGAAGGGAAGGAAGGTTGGGAGGGGGAATAAAAAGAAGAAAAAGGGCATCTGAGTGCACAGATTTTTTCTGACCACATGTCTACACATGGAAACCATATTCTAAACCATCATTTTTAGTTTTGCAGTTATAGGCAAATAAGTAAGAAACAGGTACGCCATTTCTAGGGTTTGTTAAGGAACAGACTGCAGAGTCCTCTGTTGCCTTTGGAGTATGAACGGCCCTGACGAGCTGGCTACGTGAAGCAGAAGAAGGCAAAGATCACCTTCAGCTTCCTCTGGAGCTAAGCTCAGCCTGGGGAAATTCATAGGCTGCTGTGGGCTTGGGGTCAACTAGGGAAGGTAGCTGAGGTCTTGGTTGGGTTGCCAGGCACCCTGCAACAAGAGGCTTCCAGTGGAGACAAGGCCTTCTATACTAAGTCTATGGGGTAGACTACCCCCTAAGGGTTCTCCTTATAGGACTGCTCAACCAGGCTTCTATAACAAACTACAATAGACTGGGTGGCTTATAAACAACAGAAATGTATTTCTCACAGTTTTGGAGGCTGGGAAGTCCAAGATAAAGATACTGGAGGATTTGGTGTCTGCTGAGAAGCTGCTTCCTAGTTCATAGATGGCCACCTTCTCACTGTGTCCTTATGTGGTAGAAGGGGGTTAGGGGGCTCTCTGGGGTCTCTTTTATAAGGTCACTAATTCCATTCAAGTGTTCTGCGTCATGACCTAATTACCTACCAAAGGCCTCACCTTCTAATACCATCACATTGGGGTTAGAATTTCAACATAAGAATTTGGTGGGACACGAACGTTAAGTCCGTTGCAGAGGAGGGGAATTGTAGGCAGTGACAGGCAACAATAAGAATCATACCTGCATTGGACTGAATATCTTCTGAGAGATGCTCAGTTTTAAGTCAGAAGCAATTGGAAAACTTATTGGTCTGGACTAAGTTTTCTGATTGGACCAAATTTAGTTTTTCTGCTACTGAGCAATAACAGGGCTCGTCAAAGGAAAGTAGGTGTTATCATAAAAGGGCTTTATGTTTCCACCAAGCTCATTGGTGACATCCAGTCCATACCCACCACACCCACTGTCAAAAGTTGCATAGGGGCTCTAGAGCAGGTTAGGGTGCTGCCAGAAGAACACTAAAATTCTGTCTCTCGGGAGGCCTTACAGGTGACATTACCTGTGGTGAATTTTGCAAGACCTCCAGTCTGGCCCTCAGCCCTTGTCAGTTTCTCAGAGCTGAAAAGCCTCAGGAAAGATGATTCATGGCAATCTACTCACAAGAGGCCGAAGCAATTTACAGTGTGAGATATTCAATTCTAGAAGCTGGAATACATGTATTTTCCACCCCAGGTGGTGTTCCTTTGCTGGAATTAGAGTACTTAGTAAGATAAACTAATAATGAGAGTGTTGATTAGTGGGCACGGGGGAAGGTTTCATTAGTCTATGGCAGGGCCTAGTCAATCATCTCTCCTCCAGTCACAGAGATGCTTTTCCATAACTGGAAAGTTCATCTTAGCCACATTTAGTGTTTCTCCCTGGATCGTGCTGGACAAACACTGCCCAGTTCTCCCTTAATCCTTCCCTTCTGCACACTCTGACTGACCCAGCCTGGGGTCCAAATACCTCTCATGGGCTCCCCTGGCATACCCTGACCATGTACACATCAGAGCGTATTTTAATTACCTGTTTGCTGATATGTCTCCCTCTCCTGACTATAATACCTTTAGGGCAGGAGAGTAATGCAGTCTTCTTGCTTATTCCAGACTATTCCACTGTCTTCCATTTCCTGCATCAACCTTCAGGTTACTCTTCCATATTCATGGGAATGTTCTCACCTCTGGCTCCAGATCTTCCTCTTCATTTCTCGTCCTGCTTTATCCCAGGGGACTTCATCTCTCCTGTGACTAGTCAGTGGAAAGTCCTCACCTCCAAATTTATTGCTGTATTACTTCAACCCACATCCTTCACCATGCCATGGACTCTCCATCATCTGGAATTGCCCTTTTCCCTGGAAGACAGGACTGGGCTGAGTGAGAGCCTGTCCTCATAGCAGGGTTGAGGTTGATTGGACCAAATCAGCCTCAGTTAAGCTGAATTGGAAGACAGGTTTACTGAAGGAAGCATTGGGCATGGCAGCCTGGGGCATTGGCTCAGTCACCCTGTGAACAGTGGATGTTACATTGGAGAAACTCTTTAGGACTTGGGGCACATGCTTTGATTGGCTTTTGCCTGGGGTAGTGAATGCTGGAGAAGTGAATTTGTTCTTGGGCAGCCTTTAAAAGGTCTCTCCAAAAGTGAGACACATCCTGGATCCTTTGATCTGACATATGAATGTGTTAGTTTGCTAGAGATGCCATAACAGGGTACCACAGACTGCATGGCTTAAAACCATAGAAATTTATTTTTCATAGTCCTGGAGGCTGGAGGTCCAAGAGAAAGGTGCCATTAGGGTTAGTTTCCTCTGAGGGCCATAAATAAAGAATCTGTTCCAGGCCTCTCTCTTTGGCTTGCATGTGTCCATTGTCTTTCTGCCTCTTCACAAGGTTGTCCCTCTGTGCATGTGAGCCCCTGGTGGTTCTTCTTTTTCATATTGGATTAGGACCCCACCCTAATTGCCTTATTTAAATGAATCACCTCTTTAAATACTTTAACTCCAAATATGGTTGCATTCTAAGGTACTGAGGGTTGGGACTTCAACATATGAATTTGGAGCAGGGAGGAGACGTAATCCATCCTATAACAATGAACAAGACTAGAACAGAGCAAATGGTCATTAATTATTTATTGAAAATTTTTTTCACAAGTTATTCCTATTCTTTGTTACTTTTTCTAAACCATAGGGTGAAATACGATTTCGAGTAAAACACGGAGTGGGAATCTGCTTAGTTGTGAAATATACTCTTTGTAAACAGATTTCTCAGTGAAAGTTTTGGTAGGATAAAATAAAGTCACACAAAAAATTAATCAGGGTGGAAGTTTTTTTAAAAAAAATTTTTGGAGTATAGTTGATTTATAATGTTGTTGGAAGTTTTAATTTTTTTGTAAATGTGGATAAATTTTGGTATTACTTATCAAGAATTGCATTTACATTAATCTAAGAGGTAAGTACTGTTAAGAGAAACTTTTCAAAGAGGGAAAATCATGATTCTCAGACAGATATAAAACAAACGTGTTAAAGATCTTAGTTAACTCTTTGATCAGTCAGAGAACCAGGCAGATGCTATAAGAATAATTCAAAGAAGAATCAAAAAGAACAGATACATTTCTAGATCAGGACTGTTGAAATGAATGTACCTATGGAGACAAAACTGGTTTTTCCACAGGTGGGAGGGTGGTTCCCTCCATCAGACAGTTCACTTGTATGTCTACACACAAGATTTTGCAGTGCTGTCAGCACTCTACAACTTACAGATTTGGGAAAAAAATTCTCCCATAGAATCAGAATCAAATAAGTGGAAGACCATGCTATAGATAATGCATAGTTTTCTATCAAAATTTTAGACATCAACATCATGTTGATGGGAAAGAGGCTTTGCAGTTGTGGGAAGAAGCTTTCTCATAGCAAACGCCTTCATCATGTAGGGTATAAAATCCTGCCTAGGCCCTCTACCATCTTCTCCATTTACTCAAGAGTTTATTGTAGTACTGAGTTAGCAATTGTTGGAAAATGGGAGTTCACAGACCTTCCCTTATTTTGCATAGAGTTTTGGTAGAGGGTTTATTAGATGGAAAACAGAGTGAATTAATAGATAAGAACTTATCTGATAGGTTTGCTACTGTTTTCCTTTAAAGAAATTCCTTCTGGAGTTCAATATACATGGATGTATGTTGAAACATATATTTCTAAGCACCGAAATACCCTTACCTCTAAGATATTCTTGTGGAGGATAACATTTTTCAGTTACTTTCTTGGTTTTGGTCTCCTGATCAAGAATTAAAATGCTAAAACTAACTGTCTTTTAGGCTGCTTTCCAGTGTTGGTTTTTATTGTTCTCTATAAAATAAAATACCTGGACTTCGTATTAAAGAGCATTCTAATGCTGAAATGCAATTCATTTTGGTATATTAAAATCAGCTTGAAAAGCTGAAAATATTTGATGATCTGAAACCCTGTTGGTCTAGAGTAGTACTTTGCTGTGATATTTTTATGTCACAAAAACTGAATAAATTATGCCTTAGGTGTGTGACTGTTAGATCAGAGAGGTTGCCCTCCTCCTTTAGGGATGAATATATTAACGTGGTTTGTGTGTCATGAGTTACAAGCAAAGGCACCTGATGGTTGGCAGGACCCCCCTGTTCTTGGAAAGTCAGCACCTATTTTCCCAGGCTCTGGGGAATGTGAGAGAAACACACCTAAAATGACAAGCTGAGGAAGTGGGGGCAGCTGAAAACATTTATTCTGCCACCCTCACCCCAGCCATCAAGTGGATAGTCTGGCTGAGGAGTGGCAAATACATGTCTTACGTACCATCATTCGACGTTGATAATTCAACACGATATTTCTTCTGCTGACCCAGAAATAGCCTGAGAATCCTAAACATAATGCTCAGAGCAGCCACTATACTAAATCAGAGTTGGCATGCAATTTAGAAATTACCTACCATCCTTTCTCCATCTCTTGACTTTGAATTTCAGTCTCCCATGAACACCATGAAATAGGTAATGGCTGAGGGATACAGAAATCACAGAATGGGGCCCCTCAGGCAGAACCCAGGCTGCAGACAAATTTGATCTGGCCTAATTCAACAGTGGTTCCGTTTGTCTTTTTGAATCACTAGTTGCCAATGTTAAAACCATCAGGAAATCTCATACAAACACTCAGATTTCTGTCTTTCCTTTAGAAAACAGATTTGGCCACAGTGGACTTTTATTGCCACGTTGAAACCACTGGCTGGGTATGAGAATTGGCTCCCCCCTCTAAAGATTGCAAGCTCCTAGCTTTGCTGCAGGCCCCATTCATCCAACTTGGCTCATTTACATGATAACCTTTGAGTTCCCTTCCTTGTTCTGCTGTGACTCTTAAGTGCCCTTGGTTCTGCACTCTGTTTGATCTCCCAGAATTTTCAGGCTTGGAAGCACAGGGGCAGGATCTGTAGGCCTTCTTTGGTATTAAGGCACCTTTGGAGGCGAGGCATGAGAGCAGTAGGAACTCCTGTAAGTGACCTTCTTCCCCTGTGGTTCAGGCCATCAAAGTAGGGCACGGATTTCTCAGCCAGAACCGGAGTCCAGAAGGCCAAGATTCCTTCAGGTGCTGAATGATTTCATTTGCGTGAGATTGGCATGAGGTCTGCAGCCTTGCAGCTGTCAATGAGATGTCGCTTCTAAGCAATTAGGGACACAGTGAGGGGCTGGTTGGGGTGGGGGGGGGGGTAAGAAAAACCAAAATAGATCCAAAAAGTGTTTGATTATGGTCTCTTTAGAAGAAAGAGATATGAAATGGTGGCTCTTAGAATAAACTGCCCTAAGCTTCAGGAAAAGTTGAAGGCTGCTTCTAAAACCCTCTGTGTCCTAAGGAGTTCTTAAAATAGCTCAGGGATTCTCAGATGCAATAGGGGGTCAAGAAAGCTTGAGAAGATGAAAAATCTTATACTTTAATTTTATATCACATTTTTCTTGATTTGAGGAAAATATTAGTCATGAGAGATCTGAGAGCTGTAGTTTCTGGATTCCTCAAGGCCTGTCTGGCTTCTCCCTTTGCCTGAAACTCTTTCTTCCTTTAGGGCTTTACATGGAGTCTCAAAGCTATCACCATGCCATTCTGACCTCCCACCCCCCTCTCCTCCTCACTGTTCCTTCCTAGTGCTTATAGTTATCTAATACATATATATATATACATCTAATGTGTAATCTAATATGTATACACACACACACACACACACACACACACACACACACAGCTTCCTCATTTCATTTAGGGTGAGTGTTCCTTCCACCAGCTGGATGAGCAGAGAAACTTTTGTCCTCCTTGTTCACTGGTGCATCCCAGACAGAGCCAGGTGCATAGTAAGCACTCAACAAACATTTGTTGAATGGTGTGAAAACTGCTTGGATGCAGTAATGCAGGTCTCACAGATTATGAGAAGTTGGATCAGGTTTCCCAGATGCCACAAACTTCAAAGAAAACTGGAGCAGGGATGAGAGTGTAATCTCCCCAGTCTCTCAAATTTCATTATTTGAAAACTGCAAGAAGTTTTTATTAGGTGGGAGATGGAAACTCCAATACAGCTTCCAGGCAAACTGTCTCTTTATGATGGAAATAGACATCTTTAAGTTATGCAAATGTAAAGAAAATCTTCTTGGAATACAGATATGGGTCAGAGGAGCTTAGAGCTTCCAGTGCTTTGGGGAAGAGAATGAAAGGACAGTGGTTCAAGGCAGAGTTGTCACTTTGCTTGAAGGAGACAGAGGCAGGAGGTCTTTTTGTGGAGACAACATAAAACATAAATCAAAACATACGAGTGGCCCATTTTAACCTCTGGAATAGGGTCTATATTTTAGTTACTCCAACTGTTCTCTATAGTTTTAACGGCAAGGAAAGCCAGTCAGCGGCAAAACGAAAGACATTTTAACCCTTCTGTGTACATGGCCAGGTAGCTGGAGCTTGAAGCTGCACCTTGGTAAGGTTAACGGCTGAACACTAACTTGTTCAAGAACGTGCTTAACCTCAGTAACTGCAGCTCCTGGCATCACAGCAAGGAAGGGGTGGCAGCTGTACTGTGCTCTAACGAAGAAACGTTGCTAGGCTGAAAAAGATTGCCTCTAAATTTACTTGTTAACCTACTTGGAGAAATCTGTGAACATGAATTATTTTATATTATAGATCATTATCATTTAGCGTCCAAACCTTAAGCACCAGGCAAAGTCTGTTGGAGGACTGAAAAATACTTTGGAAATGATGCGTGCATCTATTTTAATACACTGTGTAGTGATCATCATAAGAGGTTAACATGAAAAAATCAAGCATGACTATAGAAAAAAATTACTCTGTTCGGCGGTACTGGTCTTTGACATTGTAAAAAGATGGTACAGTGGAGGAAATAACACCGTAGCATCAGATTATCCCTTATTTCCATATACAATAGAAAAGTGTCTGGTCAAAAGGGAAAACAACAGAATCCAAAGAATTTAACAGAATTTAAGTTCCAAAAACAATGAGGCCTATTCAAAACGCCATGCCCAGTGAACAGGTATTGCAACACCAAAGGGGAAAATGGACTCAACAACCTGGAGAAGGAACGTGTGATTCCTGAAATAATTACAGAAGACTGACCTGAACATGTAAATGAGCTGACATGCACTGTTCTTGAGAAGTAATAAAGGAGAAAACAAGGTTGCAGAAAAAGATTAGCTATTGCAATGAAAGACAAGTTCTAAACCAATTCATACTACAGATGAACTAAACATATTCCTGGAAGCTGTGAAGAGCAGCAATAAAGCAACTAAGAATGAACCAAAACAACGTCTCCCGCTGTGGATAGAACAAATAAACTAATTACAACAACATAAGAGAAAACGACAGGCCTAGAAAATAGGTTAAGGGAATTTAGTATACAAATATTATAGGTAGCTGAGGAACTTTAAAAATTCAATGATGTAGGAAGACTCATTTGAGGAATAATTGAACATTTTTTCTTGAACTGGAAGAGCATTACATCAAAAGAGTATCTGGACCTCTTGAAAATATCATCGAAGGCAATGAAACTGTTTTTGGCTATATTAACTAAAATATAAAACAATAAACGTTAAGAGAAGACTAACAGAAACTTAAAATGTGGTTCAGATAACTGATACAAGCTTGTTACTTAAAAATACTTTTCTGCCAATTTTAGATGTGAGGATATGAATACTCAGAGTCCATGTGAGAAATTGTCAAGAGGGGAAAAAGATTTTAGAATCTTAATTTTCCCAAAAGTAATGGCACATTCCCTTTTTGTGTGTAGGAAGACGCAGAAACCCAAAATGGGAGGAGACGGAAAGTTTACAGCAGAAGATTTTTCAGAATATTCGTGAAGCGTTCTTTCCTGCAGTTTGAAAATCATAGTGTGCAGTGAGAGAAAATGTTGAAGGAAATGAGTTGTGTTTGTGAAGGGCATGGAGCCAAAAAAAAAAAAAAGATGGAGAATATCCAGTTTTCACACAAGAAAGAATAAGCAGTAAATGATCAATAAAAGCACACACTTTGGTAACTATTAATATGTAAATTAAGTTTTCAGATAAATTAGCAAAATAAGTTAAATAAGATTCATGATTTTGAAAGCTTATGTGTATGTAGATCAATGGTATTCAGAAGCAACATGAAACTGTAGCTTACTTACATATAGGTTTTAAATTCATATGTATGTATATCTTTATACATATGTGTGTATAGGTAAACATATGTATATACATGTATATGTGTATATGTATACACCTATACACATACATAGAGAAAGAGAGATTTTCTGATTAGAAAAATAAGTAAACCGTTTAACCATATTTTAAATTCTACTCTAGTAATATTTATTTTTCCTTGGCACTTTCCTATTCCTTTCTTTATGTATGAGGTACAATCCGGAAAGTGATACTACAGAAAAGGAGGACAAAGAATTGGGATGAAAATATCACAGGGCACTAAAATAACTCCTGTACTGTTTGGGCTGTGGCCACCCTGGCTTGACTCCAGAACACATTTCCTTGAGACAAGTGTCCCTGAAATGCTCCAGGAAAAGCTCTGGAGATGGTTAAAAATCATATCCTTGAAATTCATCCTAATCATGAATTTGATCTTTTCGAAGAGAACATGCTCATGAAGGGATCTTACAGGTGGTAGCAGATTTAGAAACCTTTTTAGTGATAAAGCAGTAATCCAAATTTTAGCTTTTGGTGAATTCTAAATGGTGACAAATTTGGAGAGAGGAGTATTGAAAAAACAAAATAGAATCTAATAGCTTCATTTATGTTAATAAATCTCATGGAAGGGACAAAGAAAATGAAAGAGATAAGAGCCATTCTGAGGAATTCCTATATCTGCTGGCAGTTTCCAGGTGTATTGGACTATATCTGCTATCAGTTTCCAGATTTCAGCTCATCTAAGACTTTGTGAATTTAATTCTTACAAAAGGTTTCCCATAGTTTTAGAGTTTGAGAAAATTAGTTACCTGTTTTGACTAACTCCTCATTGCAAAAAAGATTTATCGAGGTGGATGGACCTAGAGTCTGTCATCCAGAGTGAAGTAAGTCAGAAAGAGAAAAGCAAATACCATATACACATATATATGGAATCTAAAAAAAAAAAAAAAAGGTTCTAATGAACCTAGGGGCAGGACAGGAGTAAAGACGCAGACGTAGAGAATAGATTTGAGGACACAGGGAGGGGGAAGGGTAAGCTGGGACGACATGAGAGAGTGGCGCTGACACATATACACTACCAAATGTAAAATAGATAGCTAGTGGGAAGCAGCCGCATAGCACAGGGAGATCAGCTCGGTGCTTTGTGACCACCTAGAGGGGTGGGATAGGAAGGGTGGGAGGGAGGTGCAAGAGGGAGGGGATCTGGGGATATATGTATACATATAGCTGATCCACTTTGTTATACAGCAGAAACTAACACAACACTGTAAAGCAATTATACTCCAATAAAGATGTTAAAAAAAAAGATTTATCATTCTTTGTGAATTTAAGGATACAGCAAAAGTACAATTTTTTTAAGTAAGAAATAATAGGCTCTATTACAATAGGAAACATAGGCAGTGTGTTCTTAAAATGATACAGATATTGTGTTATTAAAAAATTAAATGATGCACAAAATTTCTAAACAAAACAAGCATTTATAATGATCCTAAAAATGTATCTGCTATATTTTAACACAACTTTGATTCTGTTTTGTATCTGTCCTTCAACTTGGAATGAGGATGCTCCATGGGTAGAAGAGATACTTATGGAATGAAAATAAGAATAAATAAAACTTTCTGCAAATATCCTGGAGTGAAAGGAGCTGAAGGGAAAGA
>NW_006791240.1:2094750-2098700 GCF_000442215.2 Lipotes vexillifer
GAGTTAGTTGCCAAAGAACTACAAAGCATATTTATCCTGCTGAGGAAAAGATTCATAGTTACAGGTTATATTTTTGTGTTTGAAAGTGCTAAGCAAACCTTAGCGAAAATATAGAAATATTGGTCCAAAGAGATTTAAAAGGAAATATTGAGTCATAAAAAAACACTGAGGAGATTCATAAAGAAAGACATGTAGTAACAAGTCATAAGATGAAATTTGTCTATACTGTCAACACATATGCTCAATAAAGTCGCCTGGGAATTTTATAGATTTTATGCAAATTATAGTGGAATTTAAAAACTAAAAAAGTTAAAGTTGAAATAATTTATATGAAAAAAAGGCAAATGTGAACTGTTGTATGATATGAGGAATGGTAGAGACAGGAGTCTTTGTTTTTGCACCAGAAATAGCTTCAATTGCAATTGTATACTTGCATTGGTCGTGTTTGGGGCAGAGCAGACTGATGCTCTACTCCCAGAACAGGGAGCTTTGCCCTGGAATCCAGAGGCCTCAGCTCTTTGCCATTAGCTGAAACATTTGATTCTGCCCTCTGTGAATCTTAGTCTTAAATCTATAAAATGAAGGAGTAGGGCTAGATGATGTCTAAGGTTCTTCTTGGGTGTGATTCTGTGTGTCTTATCTTTAGTTCATTTGACTAAACTTAAATAAACATGACCATGTTAAGGAAAACTGACATGGACTTGCTGGATTTTGTTCACGAGACCAACAAAAAGACCCTCAAAAGAAGGCCCGTTGTATTGCATCCTAGAGTCAGTAATGGTTCAAGAATATTCTTCTTTTAAAATAATCATAGAAATAAATTATGGTTTCTCTGTGTGGCACAGTACTTAACATAACCATCTAGACTGTTCAGTTGCAAACTTTTTCACCCCCAGATGGTTAAACCTCTCTAAATCCTTAAGCATGTTGAGTCTTTTCTGGTGGGGCTCCAGGGTTCAATCCCCTGGTATTTAAAAATCAAAACTGTACATTTTGCAGCTACTGATCCTGAACTGAATTCTTTGCATAGATCCTAAAACCAAAACGCTATACTTGTTTTCATCACTTATGTTTTAAGCTGGGTCAAGTTTTACAAGAAGCTTTTTTCATTTAGCCTTGACTCTTAAAGCTCCATCAAAATGCCCTATTCTTGTTGGCTTCCTGGAGCTCCTAAATTTGTGTTGATTTATTTTTGCTTGTCTTAAGGCTACTTCCACTGATATCCTCCCCCCCCCCACACACACACATAAAGGAAGTCTGTTAACCTTCTTGTCCTTTTCCAACAGCCTCAGAATCTTCATGCTCTGGTGGTATTATCTTCCTCCACTCCCAATAGCCTGATTTGTTCATCATAAAAGGATGAAGAAGGCAGTTCAAATGCAAATAGATAAAACTTAGGCTTTAGATCATTACAAATGTTGGACTAGAAATTTGACTGATCTTAATGATAGCAAAACTTATGCATTTATCAGTATACAGAGGAAGAAACGTATTAGATCTTTAGGGAAACAACTTTGTGTGACATTAGGTTTTGAGTGACATTTCTGGAGTGTGACATCACATGGAAAAAACGTCCCCAAGTACAATATATTTTCGAGTCTATAATTCCTTCAATATAAGTTAAGGACAGAGAACTCAAGTGGAATTCAGTGAAAGAATTTTGGGGGAGGATGATAAATACAAGCATATGAAGTTTTCTATGATTTGATCTGGCCTAATCTACAGAAAAATAGACTATTCTTCAAACATTAATCTGTTTCAGTTCTCTCAACTAGGGCTTTGATATAAATTGGGCAGCGAACTGTTTGAGGTTACTCAGGTCTTTACTTGTGATCCCCAAATATTATGAAGAGGATTCAACAACACTTCTTAAAATTCTGCTCTTTATCTCCCATCTACTTTCTCCCTTACTGCAGGTCTGTCAGACCTATTTCTCTCAAAGTCTTCCTGCAAAAACCTGTTCCCTGGCCTTAGCCTGTGTACCTCTCCTCTTTCTGTCCTTTCCTCTTTTCTGATTCTGCACCATCAAATTCCAAATAATGAACCTGGCAAAGGCAGAATCCTCCTTGGAAGGCAAGGAAGGGGAGGTAGATGAGATAGAAAGACAGGATCCTCTTTAGCAAGATTAGTGGTTAAGAGCCATCCTCTGTTATTAAACTTTATTCAATCACACATATACCATCTTTGTTAAACTTCACAATGATGCAGTGTGACATTTATTGTTTTTCTGTTTACATGCAGAAAACAAAGCTTCAGAGATTTTATAGAATTTGCTCAGAGTCTTATAACTATTAAATGGTTCAGCTGGCATTGTGAACCCTGGGTCTTGCAAGAGCCTGGAGTGCAGTTTTCTGTGGGACTGGTTAAGGTCAGATCCATGCCCCATAAAGACTGGATGAGCCCATGGTAATGTTGATATCCTTTTATCAAAGTGGGGGGCCCTGACTCAGGATCTCACTGGTTTCAATGACTTGACTACTTACACGTAGGCTTGGGAACCTTCCGCATACATATCATACCTAAATGATTATAATGTACAGCAGAGCAGTATACAGTGATTACATATATACTTGATGGAGAAGTTAATCACAATCTTGCATTTTCCATTCAGGTATATTAGCACAGGTAGTTATGTGTTTGGGGGTCTCAAGACCACTCTCAGTTTCAGTGATTTGCTAGAAGGGCTCACAGAACTCAGAAAAGCTGTTATACTCACAATTATGGTTTATTAGAGCCAAAGGATGCAGATTAAAATCAGCAAAGGCAAAAAGCTCATAGCTTGGAGAGGAGCGACTAGAATCAGCTCCCAGTTGTCCTTTCCCAGTGGAGTCATATGAACAGAGCTTAATTCTCCCGGCAATGACATGTGACGATACACACAGAGTATTGCCAACCAGGGAAGCTCACTCAAGCCTTGGTGTCTAGGGTTTCTACTGGGGGTTGGTCACATAGGCATGGAGCGCCCATGTGACCGACCTTAGTTATTCCGTCTCTAACTCCCCCCAGAGGTCATACTGATTCAGCACGGCCCGAGACCCCCACTATAAATCACATTGTTCAACTACCTGGCAAGTCCCAAAGCCCCAGGTATACAGACACTCTTATCAGGCAGGATATTTCAAGGATTTAGAGGTTATCCCCCAGTAGCTGGTCAAGGGCCGTTCATTTCTTTGGAAGGTGCAGGGTTTGAATATCCCAAACCTGCTAAGTTAACTCTTTACTGCACAGTTAAAATAAATCTATCAGGTATATGCAGAAATGAGATGAAACAGAATTGGCCACCTAATAATGTAGTTTCTTAGAGAAATTTTAATCACTTACATAGTAACTATTTCGAGGGGTATAAAATTTGATTTTCCAGTCGAAAGAGTTATTCAACACAATAATTGAGAGAAAACGTAATCTTTCAGAATATTTTCTATTTGTAAGAAAAATCATTCAAAGCCAGAGTTGACATAGACCAGTGGTCTTAAAGATTATGATTCAAGGTTTCTGAGGCACTGCTGGAGATGTGAGTTTGAAAAGGGGGTTTGGTGGATGAATGGGCAGGCTTTTGAGTGCCTACTCTTCCTTTAACCAGAACAGCTGTGTTTCAAACTATTTTCCTGATTTATACTTCTGGGTAAAAACACATCTGAAAAGGTGCTGGATTTAAAATGCAAAACAAAACTGAAAATCAATTGTTATGGGTTTAATTGTGCCTCTCAAAAACATTATATGGAAGTTTGAACCTCCATTGCCTCAGAAAGTGACCTCTTTTGGAAATAGGGCTGTTGCAGTTATAATTAGTTAAGTCAAGATGAGGTCATACTTCAGTGGGCAGTATGTAGTGGACCCTTAATCCAATCTGACTGGTGTCCTTGTAAGAAGAGGAGAGAGAAGCACAAGGAGAAGACAGCCACGTGAAGATGGAGGCAGAGACAGAAGCAGCTGCAAAGCAAGGAACACCG
>NW_006791240.1:2098723-2107364 GCF_000442215.2 Lipotes vexillifer
AGGCCAGGAAGATTCGACTGTCTCAGTTTCAGAGGGAGCGTGGCCCTGCTGACACCTTGATTTTGCACTTCTAGCCCTCTGTACTGTGAGACAATAAATTTTTGTTATTTTAAGCCACCCAATTTGTGGGGCTACATTATGGCAGCCTTAGAAAACTAATACACTGACTAGTCTGATTTCATTCAGCTGATCAAAAACTAAGACTGAAGAGGTTAGGCAGCTTACTGAAGACTGAGAATACCAAAGAGGTTAAGAATCTACTGTGTATCTGTTCAAAAAATATGTTATAATTCTGTGTGTTTTAAATGGATCGCATTATTTAGTTAACAACAACAACAACAGTATATATTTTTATAGATACATCTCAAAATTTCTTGAGAAATGGTCTTGGGGCTTCACTGGTGGCACAGTGGTTAAGAATCCGCCTGCCAATGCAGGGGACATGGGTTCGAGCCCTGGTCCGGGAAGATCCCACATGCCGCGGAGCAACTAAGCCCATGTGCCACAACTGCTGAGCCTGCGCTCTAGGGCCCGCGAGCCACAGCTACTGAGCCCATGAGCCTAGAGCCCATGCTCCACAACAAGAGAAGCCACCGCCATGAGAAGCCCGCACACCGCAACGAAGAGTAGCCCCAGCTTGCTGCAACTAGAGAAAGCCTGTGTGCGGCAACGAAGACCCAACCCAGCCATAAATAAAATAAATAAATTTATTAATAAAAAAGAAATAGTCTTTATCAAATCATAATATTGTACACCTTAAATATGTGAACTTTTTGTTCGTCAATTATATATCAATAAACCTGGCAAAAAAAGACATGGCCTAGCTGATAAAGTTAGGCTGCTGAAAGCAGTGCAGATTTTTGCAACTGCAGTTAAGGAATGGAACTACGTAGCAGTTTTGCTGGCCTGAGTTAAAACAGGCAAGTAGATTTTTAATGCATTCAGGTGCTCATCCATAACTATCTTCATTACAGGAAAAAAGAAATGGGTGTGGGGGTGGAACTGGTGAACAGTGTTTTCAGTAGTTGACAAATTTTCAGTGGACAGGCAAAGCACATGCAAGAAAAAAGACAGTCAGAGTCTTGAATGAGTTGTTTATAGCCCTATTTGGGAATTTATCTAATGTTAAACTTAACCTTTGAATCAATTACCTGTTGCTATATGACAATCCATCCCCAAACTCCGTGGCTTAACAGAAATAACATTCTATTGTTGTATTGGCAGGTCAGCTGGAGGTTAGGCTTGACTGGAGTGGCTCTGCTTCCAGGCTCCTTAGATCAGCAGGATAGCTTTAGAGAATATTCTTCTCGTAACAGTGGAAGAGGTGTAAGAGGGCAGCTGAAAAAGTGCGAAGTTTCTTAAGGGCTGGTCTGGGGAGTGGCACACTGCTACTTCTAGCCATGCATCACTGGGCAAAGCAAGTCACATGGTGTGTTAGTTTGCTAGGACTGCTGTAGCAAAGTACCATAGACTATGTAGCTTAAAACTATGGAGATTTATTGTCTCACTGTTCTGGAGGCTAGAAGTCCAAAATCAAGGTGTTGTCAGGGTTGATTCCTTTTAAAGGCTGTCAGGGAAGGATCTGTTCCAGGCCTCTCTCCTTGGCTTATAAGTGGCCATCTTCATACTCACACAGTGTTCTCCCTGTATGCATGTCTGTCTTCAAATTTCCCCTCTCTGTGTATAAACATATATATATATACATAGATATATATGTATATATATATGTATGTGTATATATACACATATATGTATGTGTGTGTGTATATATATATATATATATATATATATATATACATACAACACACACATATATATATGAAATCATATTGGATTAGGCCTATCATAATGACCTCATTTTAACTCTATTAACTCTTTAAAGACCCTACCTTCAAATAAAGTCTGAGGTACGGGGTGTTAAGACTTCAGCGTATGAATTTTTTTGTGAGGGGAGGGGGCACAATTCAATCCATAATACACAGTCAAGCTCAAAGTAAAGGTGTTATAAAATGTACCCGTAATGAAGACATGGTAAGGGTAAGGATACTAGAAGGGTGAAGAATGGGGGTCTTAATAGTTTTAACTTTAAATCAAGCACAGGAGTTGGCAAACTATGGCTCATGGGCCAAACCTGGCCTGCTGCCTGTTTTTATAAATAAAGTTTTATTGGAACACAGTAATGTTCATTTAATGTACTGTTTGCTTTTGTGCTACAACAGCAGAGTTGAGTAGTTCTGACAAGAGGCTTTATGATCTGAAAAACCTGAAGTAATTATTATCTGTCCCTTTACAGAAGTTTGCTGATCCCCGATCTTGCCAGAGCAGCAAGGCCTATAGATATAGAGACTTTTTCTGGATCCAAGTAACTGTTCTAATCGAGCAATGGGAAAAACACTGTTTGGGAATGGAAAGTTTTGTCTCATGGCTTCAGTTTTGCCATTAGCTACCTCTGGGACCTTGAGCAAGACCCTTAGCCTCCCTGTTTCTGTTTCTCATCTAAGATACCAGGGAATTGGTCATGTTGCCTGCCTAACTTTGCTTCTCCCTTATTATAGCCAGGTAGTAAATTTTTAGTGACTGAAAAGGACTGCATTGCAAAAAAAAGTAGCAGAGTTGTAGAAAATTATAATTTTTCTTCATGGGCTTCAATCGATTGTTTTAATGAAGTAAAAGTTACATTTTTTTTCTGAATTAGAAATCCTACTTACCATGGAATTAAATATTTGAGGTCATTTTTTCTTTTTAATACAGGATTTTACAAAATGAAATATGAAATGAGGGTAAATGTGTAAGATGTAGCATTCATAGATAGAAATACGCTTCATCATGACAGAATTTTATTAGACCAACCTCATCCATTTTGACCACTCTGGGAATCAGAATCTTAAGACAGTGTCAGAGAGGCCATCTGGTCCTGCTCTTCATGCTTAGAAACTGGAAGAGCTTAACTCAGGATTTCATGAAGAAACTCCACCTTGAGTGGCAGATTGGGAAAGATAGCCCTGATATTTTGTAGAGCTGCCCGTCAAGCGGTAGAATCTTTTTCCCACCCCTTGAATCTTGCTTCGATTTGTGGAAAACAATGTTGTGCAAGTTCTGGATCTTAGGACTCCAAGGCCTTGCAGCTTTGGTCTTTGATGTCTTGGAATGTTCCCTAAGACCACCGCATAAGGAAACTGGTCTATATGCTGGAGGATGAGAGGCCACGTGGGGGAGAACCACGGTTGCCCAGGTGATTGCCAGTGCCAACCACCAGTGATGACACTGTGGCTAAGTGAAAAGTTCTGGTCCCATCTGGATCACCTTTTGTGTGCCCCACATTCTCTAGTCTCATACCAGCTGCCCCCAAATCTCTGCTTCAAGCTTTATTTTGTATACATTATAGAGAAGTTTTTACTATTTCCTTTTGCCTGAGCTCAAATTACAAAACTTTAATTACAGAATTTTTAATTGATTGATTTCTGTGGGAATTTTCTCACTGCCTGCTTTGGATGAGTTGTGGCTTGCTGAAGTTTTCTGCCTCACGAACATGAACATGTAGTTCTGTGTTCCCTCTGCAAGATCCGCACACTCTTCAGTGCAGTGATGGGAAGGACATTTATACTCTTGGAGAGAAGAATAATTTCCTGTTTGTTGTCTGAGCTGGAAAAACATCTCTTTTTGTGCCAAGAACATCACATAGATTTCATCTTGCCTGCTAATTCTGATTTGTGGTGACTGCCTGGAATAATATTAAGAAGTATTGCAAGGCCACATCCAGCCTCAGTTATAACTGATGGGTAGTGTCTCTCCTGGAGAGGAAAGAGGCCCTAGGTATATCCACCATTGTATTTCCTGCCATTGACCATGGTACTTTTCTGAAAACAATTAAATAGCTCCTTTCCTCTGATAGTACTAGCACTAGGGAATTTCTGTTTAATCACTTTGTACCCAGTAGGCATAGTTTATAAAGTTATATTATCTAGCCTAGATAAAGCTTAGTAAAATTCACTAATAACCAACATCATTAGAGATGGTAATCTCATCCAAAGTGCAGAGGCTATTATTTTGGTCATTCTTATTTATGCAGTTTCTTTAATAATCATGTATAATGGTTACTTAGTTATTTAATCCATGGCAATATTTTTTGCAATAAATAATATTTTTAAACTATAAAATAAAGCTACAATGATAAAATTGCAAAAGGCTGTAAGAGTTGAATAGAGAGATGATATATTGCAGGGTTAGCCAACTATGGCCAGTGGCCAATGGGCCAAATTCAATCTGCCACTTGTTTTTATAAATAAAGTTTTATTGGAACACAGCTGTCGGTCTATGGCTGCTTTTGCACCAGGATGACAGCATCTGGCGTTGCGATAGGGACCAGCAGAGTTGAGTAATTGTGATGGAGACCTTATGGCCTGCAAAACCTGAGACGTTTACTATCTGACCTACTACAGAAAAAATGTGCCAACCCCTGATGAATTGAAATGGTTAAGGATCTAACACCTACTGAGTACTCTCCATATTCAGGGAACTGGGATGGACAGAGATAGTCCTTTGAAGGGCTCTTTCCTACCTAAAAAAAGGTAGCACAAGCAGTGGTGTTTAATCCCATCTGCATATTAAAATCAACTGGGTAGAGTTGTTAAAACTACTAATACTGGGCTATGACCTGTTTGAGATGTGGGTATTACATATTTTTGAAAGCTACTCAGCTGAATCTGACAGTGCAGCAAGGGTACGAAGCATTGATCAGGGTTATTATTTTAGACTTCAGCTGTTTGCTCTTCTAGAGGTTAGATGGTGTAACTGGCTAGTTTGATTTATAGTGATTCAAATATGATAGAAAGTAAATCTGAAATAGCTTAACAAAATGGAAAATAAAAATTTTAAGGAATGTTCGGTGCTAATTAAGACCTGGGTGAACCATTTTAAAGTCCCCAAGCCAATAGAATTTTTGCTGATCCAAGTTTCTTATTTGTAAAGTATTATCATTTCCTCCACAAATCTGCAGAGTTAAAAGTAATTGTCAGGCTAACAAAAGATTAATTTTTAATTAATTATTTTTTGTGTATGCCTTCTTCTTAACATTCTTGAATCATCTACTTCAGAAAATAAATCCTGAAATAGCTATCTTCTGTCCTGCTGTTAGAAATTTTGTTCACATTGAAATACTACTTAGAAAGTACTTAAAAAATTGGGTAGAATACAAGAAGATTAAATTTTGGTTAGGTAAAGACAATTTTTTCTAGTTTAACATGTGGCAAATTATGATGGGTATCCCAGAAATAGTGGATCAGAAAGCTCCCTCACAGTTCTGGTTCTAAGGATATATACATTCATTGTCCTGCTTAGTGCACCATTGACTTTTTCTGGGTTTAAATAATAATTATAATAAGTCATATACCAAAATTTTCCATAGACATCTGAAAGTAAGACTTACGTGAATCATTGGAATTACACAAAGGAGGAAGTCATTTATAGATGGAGAAACTCACACTTTAGGATGCTTATCCAAAAGATTTACCTGAGAACTTCCTAGGCAGGTTAGTGCACCAATAGTAAAAATTATACATTTATAATTTAATATTTTACCAGCCCAACAGCTAGTTCGAGCATATGCAGTGATGAAAATTTCTATCCATTTTGCCAAAATCACACTTTCATCAGTCTGCAAAATCTGTCTTGGTCCCACCCACCCTTTTTTGTGCCAATTCTTCTTCATTACTATCTTCTCAAAGCCTGAAATTTCCTCTCCCATCAAACTAGGAAAACTTGGAAATCTCTTTGCTAGAAATATTCTTACAGATCCTTAAAAAAATGCAATTCAGATAGAATATAAGGATGAGAAGAATCCATTACATTTTTAAAAATTATTCTTTTATACTGTCTTCATACTCTCCTGCTCTTATTTTCTATAGAATTGACAATGCCACCATGAAAACCATTCTGTTCATTATTGTCAAGAATATCTGTTTTCCACTGAGACTAGTTTTTCTTTAAATGACACATACTTTCTTCTTTGCAGAAGACTTCAGAATCCCGGGTCTGCTTCTCTAAATTCTCTCTGTCTTGGAGCAGGACCCCAGACTGTGTCAGAAGTAACATTCTCCACAGTGAGAATATATATATATATATATATATATATATATATATATATATATATATATAATGTAAAATTTTTTCTGACACGCTTATTCCCATTTTTAGAGAAAGAGTACTAAGGAGCACAATGTAAAAAAGTATGGTGATAACACCAGAGAGAAACTGGTATTTATTTAGTATCTAATATATAAAAAGCCTTGATAAGCACTTCACATATGTTATTTAATCATCATAAGAACTCATCATACAGGTATTATTCCTATTTTTACTGATGAGTAGGTGGATTTCTCAAGGCCACAAGCTGGTAAACAATCTGTTTTTTAATAGTCCTATATAGCTAACAAGTGATCAATTAACATTAATTTTAATCAGTGGATTCTTATTGAACTTTTGCTCATTAAATTTGGAAGTTACTTTTCATTTTTATATTTATGCCTCAGAATACATCATAGGCATTAACGAATGGGTAATTTCCATCTCCATATGAGGAATGTGGGGAACTTTCTAAAACTATCTATCAATACATACACAGAGTAGTTTCCCACTTCTTCCTAAGAGTGAGTTAGTTCTCTTTATGATGTCAACCCTCTGAAGCTAAGCCCTTTTTCTTTGGTTGAAGGGTACAACTTTGAAAATTACTGCAGTCTGATGTTGTACAACTTATTGCAGTTCTCTGCAAGTTCAGACATTTTCTGCAGCGAACAGAGAGTACAGATGTAGCTAAGTGTTAATTAAAAAGAACATCTTGAGTGTAAACATTAAAAATTGATCACCTCCTGTGAACAATTTAATTTATAAGCATTAACATATTCTAAGCTGATGTCTTGAATTTTACTAGAACATCTCTTGGTGCATAATGAAGGGAAAGAAGGAAGAACCCTTAACATGAATATATTTAAATTCCTCTCTTCTCAGTCACGGTGGGTGTGCAAATTCTAAGGCCAGAGAGGTGGCTACTTCAGTGTTGCTCTAACAGCAGCAGCTGTAAGAACAGCACTATCCCAGCATCCCTGGTCCCCCACCGTCGGGTTCACACCATCAGCCCTGCACCACTGTAATTGTTTTTGGCAAAGTAGGAGGCCTGTGGAATGGCTCCGGCAGCTTTCCTTTCCTTTTGGGTTATCCTAAATCATTAATGAATGCATTTATTTATTGAATTTTCAGCTTGTTCAGTAAGGTGTAGCAGAGTGTGCATATGAGAGAATGGAAAAAAGAATAAATTAAGTTTCATTGCCGAAGTCAGCCAACTATCTCCGTGAGCGTAATTAAGGGAATAATTTTTTCCCCTTACTTCCAGAGTCTGTTTTCAATGTCATGATCCTGATGTTACATTTTGAAAATGTTACTAAACAGAATTAGTGCCCTCAAAAATGTGAAGTCAGGGAAATTTCTTGTGGGTTTCTCTTTAGGTCCTTTAACACTTCCTACCTTTTATTGAGTCCCTTCCCTAGTCCCAGGAGTCTAATGGCCCAGGGCTTTTCTGATGCTCCCGGCCAGCTCAAAGCTCCTTGCAGTCATTCTCTACATTTCTTCTTCCCTCTCTTCTACTCTTCTACCAAAATTCATTGATTCTCTCTTCCATTCCTTTAGTGTTTCACTCTAATAGGAAATCTGATTTGTTAATCTATGGCAGGTGTGAGCAGTTGACAGTGACACTGCAAGGAGGTACAAAGGTGCCTGCTTTCATATAGCATTAAGTGACTTCAATTCTGAGAGATGAGGAATCTTCAAAATCATATTGTGTAGACAGTGACTTAGACAGAATTGAGTCCGCTGTGTCTGTGTGTTACTTCATGCTTAATCTTTGTATAGGTGAGATGAAAATAAGTTCACAAAATTCTTAACTAGATTCCTCTTGTAATAACCAAAAAAGAGTTTCGGAATGGGCTTGGAAAAGAATGTTTAGATTTTTAAAATTTTGCTTCATATAGTAACTAGGGTAATCTTTTAATGAAAACATTGTGTTTCAATGTCTTTAATATGTGATCCCAGACTATGTTATGTATAGCAAATGGCAAGATTTAGATTTTAAAATAAAGCTCTACCTAATAGTTCACCAAAGTAAAAGTATTGAGTGGTGATGGCCTCTGACTTATTTTAGCAGGTGACTTAGTGGAGGGCTTGCAAGCATATAATTGTTGATATCATTCTTCAAAAATTGACACAAAAATAACAAGGTAGTATCCAAGTGAAATTCTAAGGGACTAAAAATAGAGTTTGAAAGAGAGAGTTTAGTTTTATTGCGTTGTCGAGAAAATAAAGTGCTGCAATTTATTTTAACATAAACTTAATCATCAGTGGAATTTTAAAATAAATAGTATTTTAAATGTTTCAATCCAAACTTAATATTTCTTTGGACTGTTTTAGGGTAATGGAGCAAAAAATGAATTCTGTCCCCCAAATCCCACAGCTTTAAGGACCACTGTCATAGCAGTACAGAAAATTTTTCTTTAAAAAGTAAATGGTGGCAGGGCTTCCCTGGTGGCGCAGTGGTTGAGAGTCCGCCTGCCGATGCAGGGGACACGGGTTCGTGCCCCGGTCCGGGAGGATCCCA
>NW_006791240.1:2107456-2108113 GCF_000442215.2 Lipotes vexillifer
GGGGCCGGGGACACAAAAAAAAAAAAAAAAAAAAAAAAATGGTGGCAGTCTTATGTATTTTATTTTTAGCTCAGAACTCCTGTATATTTATGAGACGAAGGAATCTGGACAAAAGCGATCTTTCTGTCTCTCGTGTGATGGATACCTATGTGTGGTTATTGCTGTAACCGGTTCCAGATATTTTTGCCAAGTTTCCAAAAAATAGGCATTTATCTGCTGCATTAAAAAAATAACTTGGCATGATTTAACGTTCTTAAAAAGTCTGATTATACTATTAACTTATCAAAAATTTGCATATGAAAATTAAACTCTAGCTGGATAATAAAATTTATACTATGATTTTAATTCCTCAAAAAGATAATTACACAGATTTGTAATTTCCCAGTGGGCATTTTTCGGTTGCCATCCCAAGGGACTAGTGCTGATTATAGTGGCGTTGGCATGGGGGGACCGCATTCAGGGGGAGCAGGAATCAGAGGTGTGCGTTGGTGCCAGAATGACATTCCAACTACCAAATCAATCACTTTGTAGCTGATCAATCTTAGGACACCACTGCAAAATGGGAGTAATAATAGCCACTTCACAGAAATGGCAGGAGGGCCATAGGAAACTATGTGAGGAACTATATTATGCAAATGAGTTATTACAACCTGGGAA
>NW_006791240.1:2108159-2179705 GCF_000442215.2 Lipotes vexillifer
GGAAAGAGTAAGGGAAAAACAAGGCAAGTCAATTTTGTCCTCCCCACCACCCACCCCACTAAGCCATCTTGGTCAAGGATTATTTGTTCCTGGAACAGACATTTATCCAGATTAGCTGATATTGAATAATGAGGATACTTTTAGTTATGACTGAAAGCAATTAATTAAGCTTAAGAAAAAAAAAAGGAATTGATTGGTTCATATAACTAGATAGCCTTAGAGATGTTGAAAAAGATGTCATCAGGAATCTTCATCTTTTTCAGCATCTCTTGGCTCTGCTGTCCTCTGTGGTGTCTTCATGCTCAGGCAGGCCTCCTCCAAATGGTGGTGAGAATGGTCCCAACAATCTCCAACCTTGTAAGGCCCTTTGTGCTTGAGATCTCAGAAGGACAGAGACTCTCAATTCTCCTGTCAGTCTCCACAAAAGGGTTCTGAATCATCCAGGGTGGGTTTTGTGCAACACACCCTCCCCACCAGGAAGAGAAGGGACAGTTCCTCAAACGACAGCACCAAAAAGGGTGATGGGCAAACAAAATGTGTCTGATATCTAATGCACTGTTTCAAGTGAATAAAAGACCTTATTCTGGAAGGGATAAAGAGGAATCTCATAGGTATCAAAAGACAGGAAATGAGATACAACAGGGCCACAAAGGGATAGGAACTGGAAAGTCTGCCCTAAGGCTAGGTGGCATTGGATTCCCCAATTTTATGTTCCCATAGCATCCTGAACTTAACCTATCATAACATTTATGACACTTATCATAATCAGTTCCTCTCAGTCCTTTTTATGAGACTCAAGCCTATGATGGCATGAACTTTTATTGTCCCATTTGCTGTTGAATCCCTAGCACCTATGGTAATGTAGGGATCCTAGTAGGTTCAGCAAATAGTTGAATGGGTGGATAGATAAATGAGATTACTCTCTTCATCTCTCATGGTGCTAGATAATCCATCATCCTTGCATGTCTGCTCCGTTTATCTGCTACTCTCTGCTATACATTGGTCTCTCTGTTCTCTCATATATGCCTGTCATTGGCTTTGCCCTGCTATAGCAACGATTTGGCCCGGTTGTGTATGTTCTTTTGGCTCTGCAGACTCTCAGTTTCTCAATTGCAAATTTAAGAAGGAGAATAAGACACATTTGGGTTGGTGTCCCTGCCTTATCTAAGCAACTGCAGGTGGGGGTGGGGATGTGTTGTCACAAAATATGGAGGGCTGCATAACCCATCTCTTCAGTAAGAGCTCTAGTTATGAGTATATTCATCCCCCAACACTCAAGTGAACTATAGAGGAAAAGTGATATAATCAATTTGTCTCAAATCAGACTTTAGTAAATAAAACATAGCCATAAAAGTCTTATTTACTAGCTCTCATTCCCTTAAAATCCATAAGTGGTCTAGTATCTTGAATCTTATTTAAGTCTAGTATAGGAGGCAGTTAGATCTTTCATGTATCATAACTATGATACTTACTCCCATCTATTCATATGTTTACTCAATAACAGTTCTTGCTGAGGCAATAGAGTCTAGACTCCACTCTCCAGTTGTGGAAGAAGTTACATATGAAGTAATGATATTGACTGGGTCCTTGAGAACCTTACAAGGGGATCATTCATTCATCTGATCAATGTTAATTGATCTTTGAATGCCTAGTATATGTTTGGAGCTATGCAAGAAGGTAAGGGTGAATGAAATAGACAATCCCTGGTTGCACAGTCCCTGGTTACTTTAGTGGGAAAGATAAGTAATTAAAAATAATTATTATAATACGCATGAGAACTGTGAAAGGGAGAGAAGCTATAAGGAAGCAAATAAGAAACTTCAATAAGAAGCAAATAAGCCTAACTTCAGCTAGGGGACTAGGGAAGTCTTCCTGAAAAAGTGGACTGAAGTTGGACATGGGAAGTGAGATTAAGACTTGATAAAAGGAGAGAATTGGAGGGATGAATATTCTAGGCAGGGAACATCGTGTGAAGAGATCTAGAGGAACTGAAAGAAAACATACACACACACACACACACACACACACACACACACACATACACACACACAACATATAGTAATCAAGGTTTTAGAAGTCACTTTCATCTTAAGAAAAACATATCCTATTATATATAGTTTTGTTATGCTTTTCTCATTTACTATACATCATGGAAATCAGTCCAAATCTATTGGTAAAGATCTAATTCAAATTCATCATTTTAATGACTGTGTACTATTCCATGTTGTAGATATACTGTAATTTATTCAACTATTCAGAAATGGATGGGTTTTCTTTGATTCCATCTTTTGCCACTAAAAGAATGTTGTGTAAAAACCATATTCTTATATGTACTGGAAGTTTTTTGTTTCCCAGGAGCATTGTTGCTGGGCTTAAGACATGTGTAATTAAAAATCGCTCAATAGTGAAAAGCTGAAAGCTTTTCCTATAAGATCAGGACTAAGACAAGGATTTCCACTCTCACCACTTTTATTCAGTATAGTACTGGAAGCCCTAGCTAGAGTGATTAGGCAAGAAACAGAAATAAAGGAACATCTAAATTGGAAAGGAAGAAGTAAAACTATCACTATTTGCAGACGACATGATATTAGATGTAGAAAACCCTAAAGATTCCACCAAAAAAACTGTTAGAACTAATAAATGAATTCAGTAAGGTTGCAGGATACAAAATCAGTATACAAAAAGCTGTTGCATTTCTATGCACTCATAATGAACTATCAGAAAGAATAAAAAGAAAACAATGCCATTTACAATTGCATAGAAAAGAATAAAATATATAGGCATAAATCTAACCAGGGAGGTGAAACATTTGCACACTGAAAACAATAAGACATTAATGAAAGAAACTGAAGACGACACAAATAAATAGAAAGATATTCTGTGCTCATCAATTGGAAGAATTAATATTGTTAAAATGTCCATACTACTATAGTAGTGACTGGAGTTAGTTATACTGTATCGCATACTTGAAAGTTGCTATGAGAGTAAATCTTCAAAGTTCTCATGAGAAGAAAAAAATATTGTAACTGTGTGTGGTGGATTTACTGTAGTGATCATTTCACAATATATACAAATACTGAATCATTATGTTGCACACCTGAAGTTACTATAATGTTATATGTCAATTATACCACAATAAAAAATTAATATACATACAAATTGTCCCCCCACCAATGCTACTGCATTTGTATTTTCACCAGTTGGGTTGAAAATCCTTTTTTATAGCATCCCTAACAGCAATAGATATCATCAACATTTTAAGTTATTGTTAATTAAGTGATTGTTACTTTATTTGTAGTTCTCTGAATTCTTTGGAGGTTAAAGCTCCTTTCATATGCATATTATATTTTACTTTCCAAACTATTACTAGCTTTTCCCCTTTGGCATAGCTGTTTTATTTCAAGAATCTTTATTTAGGATATATTTTGCCTGTGCGCAGTTATTATCTACTTAAATTTAAATATGCATGTTGCGAGGTTAAACCTTCACTGCTGTTCCTTTCATCTTCAGCTTTCCTTTTCCTGCGGTCTTTCTTATTAATTTGCTGTCTGGTTGTAGGTTTATCTCCAGTATGCCTCTCATTGGGCGTTCTGGGAATTCCTGCTTTGGGGCAAATATTTTTCCTTCAACCTGGTTGGTAAATGGCATCTTGGATGGCTTTAGGATTCTTGAGTTCTGTCCTTTTCTCTCACCATCAGCTGATAGTGGTCTGTCATTTTCTGGATCCCTCTGTTGCGTGTAGATGAGAAGCCAGACCTTTCTGATGATTTGTTTGGAACTTACTTTCTTTCACAAAACTCTTGTAAGAGTTTTTCCCTTTTTTCATAAGTTCAGGAATTTTACCTGCATATGCCAAATGTGTGTCCTGCTTGGAACTTAGTGAGCCCTTCAAATCTATTCTCTTCCATCAACTCGGGGACATTATTTTTCTTTTATGTGCGTAATTACTCCTCTTCTCAATATGCAACGTTTCCCCCTGGAATTCCTTGAATTATGACTCCTGGATCTATTTAGTCTCATGTTTTCTCTCATAATTTCTAGCCCTTTGTAATTTTTGCATTTTTTGTTCCGCTTGATTTTCTAGGTTACTCATTTGGGTCTCATTTTTCTTTTCTTTTCTTTTCTTTTTTTTAAGTTTGAAAAGCATAGGTTTTTATTCCCAAATGTCTTTTTTGTTGTTGTTTGATATGTGGTGAAATTGAATTCTCCCCTATACTGTTATTACTATTATTGTTGCTGCTGCTTCTGCTGCCGCTGCTGGTGATGGTAGCGGTAGTTAACAGTAGTAGTGTTTTGGTTTGGGTTGATATCTGTCTTCTTTTGAGTTCCGTTTTGCTAAAAATTCTCTCTTCTGGATGTTTTAACCAAGCTTCCTCTTCCGGGTTGCTGTGTCACCCTTGGATGGGTTTATTGTTTTCTTTGCCCTGCTGCTGTGTTACTAGGACTAAACTCCTGTGCTCCTAGGTCACCTTAGCTTTAAAGGAAAACACTTGTTCAGTCTCAGAGGCAAAGAGGATTCATTCCCAGGGAATTAGTTGTCGTAGGGATGACAGGAATAAAACAACATATTCATTTCTGAAAATTCAGGAGTAAGTACCAAATAAATTTCCCTCTTAAATATTATTCTGGATATGCTACTGAGACTGCAGTTAGCTTTTATCTGTATATTACGGTCTCCTAAACAAAGCACTGACTCCAGGGACCAGTACTAGTCCAACCTTCACTGCTAACCGTGGAGGATGGGCAGTTCCCTGACCTCCACATGCCCCAGTTTCTTTATCTTTAACAAGGGATAATAATACTTGTCCTCCTTCCCTCACAGAGGTATTGTGAGACTAAAATTAAACAACAGAACAAATTTAAAGTGGTGTGAAATATACAGTGTTGATGTTATCATAGAACATTGGCTTAGTGCATTTTAAATAAGAAAATGCAAAAATTCTTTTTCCATGTGAGGTTTCTATATTTTACAGATCTACATTCTACTGTTAAAATCTTCTTGCATCTTTGTTTTAACCTGTAAAGGAAGAAAAAAGCTAATGCATGATAACTTTTTACTGGATGGCAAGTACACTTTTGTATAGCCTGTCCCCCCAAAGTAAGGATTATTCCCATTTCACAGATGAGGAAACTTTAGTCAGCGCCAGAGTGAGAATTTGAGCTCTTCTCTCCTGACTCCTATGACACGTTGGTACTTGTTTTGCAGTCACCCGAGCCCAGGACAGTTGCTCCCTTACTCTGATTTCCTCCGTACCCCACTGTCACTGGGCTGATGCACATGTGTTCACATTCGTATGCAAGGCTGCCTTAGAACTGCTCTCTGATTAATGTTATTATGTCTCATCTTCTCAGTCACACCCTATCTTCATTACATGTCCCTCTCCCACCTCTCCTTCACAGGCAAACTTAGTGAATACATTTCTATAGTTGGTCTCTCCTTTTCTTCTTTCACTCTCTCTGCACAGGGCACTGCCCATCATTTCTTTTCTACTGCTTCATTGAAACTGCTCTCTACAAGGTCACCAGTAGCCTCCATGTCCTTAAAACTAATGAACACTTTTCAGTAATTATCTTACTTCACTTTTCAGCACTATTTTATAGCATTAACCTTCTCGGACATTTCTAGGAATTCTACTCTCCTGGTTTGTCTCCTCCCTCCCTCTCCAGTAGTATTTCCCTGCTTCTCCAAAGGCTCCTTTCCTTCTCCAATATTTTTAAATATAGCTCTTCCTCTGGGTCCTGGTTATTTGTGCTCAACTTACCCTCCCAGAGAGATCCTAGCATTGCTATCTATATGCTGATGGTACTGGAATCATTTTATCCAGTCCAGACTTTCCTTTTGACTGCCAACCATGAATGTCCAAACTACTGGACGTCTCTACTTAATGGCCTCCTGGGTGCCTCAACTTCACAAGGTCTACAATTAAACTTCCTATGTCCCCCTGTAAACAGAACCGCTACCTAGCCAGTTGCTTAGCTCAAAAGCTTGGAAGTTTTCCTTGACTCTTCCTCATCACCCACCTTCAATCATCCCCTGAGATCCTGATCAACAGTTGTCAGATATATTTTTGCCTCTTCATCATTACAGCCACCAGCCAGTCCAGGCAACCAGTGCTTGCTTACTGCTCTTGTTTCTCTCCAATTCATTCTTCATTCAGCATCCAGAATGAGCTTCCTAAACTTCAGCTCTAGAGGGAACCAGCAAGCAGGTGGGGGCCTAGTTTGTTCTTTCAGATCCAGATGGAGAAAGTTAACACAAGGCTTCTTTCCACTTGGGCATATAAAGCTGGAGCCAAGGGCTGGAGATCAGAACACAGTGACTTCTCAAGAAATTGTTGCCTAAGGTTGTCAAAGGATTCCTGAGGACAAAGGCATGGTAGATTGTGAGAATGTTTCTTAAAAAAAATCTCACGCTCATTCTGGTCCCTGGAGGAATGACGGGGAAGCTGAACAGGTGGTTTGAGACTGGCCTCTGAGACTGGCCACATGTGAGCCTTTGCAGCTAAGGCAATCTGGAAACAGATTTAGTCCTGGTACCCCAACAGTAGGACATGAACCCTAGTGACAGAAGATGAAATATATAAAATGAGTTTTGCTTTCTTTTCTTTCCATTTCTCTTTCTTCAACACCATAATATAGTGCTACAATTATTTCCAGTTCAAACCATTGTAATAGGCTTAATTGTTTCAAGCTACGGTAATAGGTTTTAGTTCTAGGTAAAGGGCATCATTTCCTATTAGACATAATGCAATAAATGCCTTTGCGTAGGTATCCCACCCTCACCGCCTCTCCTCTCTTCTCTCCTTATGAAGGTTGCCTCCCAGCCTCTCTAGTTCATCACTCTCTTTCTCTGAATCCCATACAGCACTCAGCTTTAGAACCACACATTTTGGAGCTTAAAGATCTAATGATTTTCCTCTTGAAATCACCTTCTAGTCTAAAGTCATCTCAGGCTACCCACACCCCCCACAGGAACTTTAACAATGGCCTGCTTAACTAGCCTCCCAGTCCACATCCCATTCAATCTATCCCCCTCTCTGCCTCCAGAATACTCATTTTAACCTGCAGATTGGATCCTTATTTAATAATTCAACAGCTATCCTTTGTTTACAGAAAATAGTCCAAAGGCTTAGATTGGCCGACAGAATCCTCCACCACCTCTTCTACCCACAGTGCAGTCTCTCCTCCATGTTGAACTACTTGGAGTCCCAGAGTACATCATCACTTCCCGATTCATCTGTACATTTGGATCTGCCTTTTTCTCTGTCTAGAGTTCCGTTCCACCCTCATCTTCAAAGCAAGCTCTGTTCACCGTAATGACTCAGCTCAAAGATCGCCCTGAGGAGCTGTCCCAAACCTCCTGGTTAGATCTGATCACGTCATTCTTGTGTGTTTCTTTATATCTTGTTATTATCTCTAATGTTTCACTCATGACACACTATGGAAATACATTTTTGTTAACATGTCTATCTCTTTTACCACATCAAATGCGCTTTGAGCCTGGTACATAGTAGATGCTCAATAAATGCTTGTTTTGGGGCTTCCCTGGTGACACAGTGGTTGAGAGTCCGCCTGCCAATGCAGGGGACACGGGTTCGTGCCCTGGTCGGGGAGGATCCCACATGCCGCGGAGCAGCTGGGCCCGTGAGCCATGGCCGCTGAGCCTGCGCATCTGGAGCCTGTGCTCCGCAACGGGAGAGGCCGCAACAGTGAGAGGCCCGCGTACCGCCAAAAAATAAATAAATGCTTGTTATGTATGTATGTATGTATATACAGACATACATACATATATAGTAAGTGAAGGAATAATGTGTGATTTGTCCCATACTCCCTTTAAGCCTATTTCCTAAATCATTGACTATGTTCTCCAAATTTGTCAAACTAACATTAGCCTGGTATTTATAATAATGCCTTTATGTTCACTCCAAAAGGTTAGGTTTGATCAGAATAGGGAATAGAACAGAGAGAGGAGGGGAGAGGTGGGGAGAATTCCCTCAGTCTGCCTTTCTGGTGTCCCAAGTCTGCCACAAAGGAAGCCCCTTATAAAGAGTGGCCATTTGCCCACATGGGAAAAGAAAGCCTACCTCCGAGGCTTTATGCAGGTATCAGGGTGCTACACACTGTTCCACTTCAACTGAGAAGCTGCCAGTCCGAGGTGGAGGACACTTTCTACCAGATCAAGCCATTCACATAAAGAATCCATATAGTGAAACCCAGATTCAGCCTCAAACCTGTTTACACCTTCCATACCCCTTCTGTTTATCCCATTTATGGTTCCTGATGCTAGTTTGTGCCCTTGTGCCTGTGTCTTCTGGGGACTCAGCAGCCTGCTGCCAATTATGCTCATCTTCCTCCTGTTCCTTGAGCTTAATTGGTGCTTTGTTGGCATCAGTTTCAGGGCAACCTGGGCTAGGGGTTTAATCCCTTGCTTGGTTGGCTTTACACAGGATCACCTATCTCCTTTCAAGTATAGGATCATATCACAGAGATAATTCAATGTGATCGATGTAAATCAAACAATTTCTGAATCACCTGTGACTTGGTGTAAGATGATTTAAGATTTGGCTTTTTTCCCCCTAAGAAATCATAGTAATATCTAGGAGCTAAGAGAAAAAAATAAAAGAAGAGGAAAGATTTAAGTTTTATTATTCCATTTATAAAGAATGATGTCTGCTGGTTAGAAAACTGCACAACTGGATAGATGTCACTTATGCCAAACAACACATAAAAATCTAATAAAACAATTTTAGTGAAATGTCTTTTCTTTTAAAAGATACACTTACAAAGATAACATTTAAACATTTTTAAAAGGTTCTTTACTTTTTTTCTAAGCTTTTTTTTTTCCTTTTTAATGCTCCATGATGACATTACTAAACTTTAGTCACAAAGAAATAGTTACCCATGGGACAGAGAATCAATTTTCGGCAATATCTTTAATTTTACATAACATGCCATACCACATGTTTCTTACATGAATATATCTTGGTGGGTTTTTATATTAAAAATTTTAAATCCCTTTCCGAGCTCTGGGGATGTAGGGGCGCTTGCTGTGTTTGCGTGGCCTCGGGGCCGGAGCCCGGGTCCCCGCCCGCTCCACCGCCCGTCGCCGGCCGAGCTCTGACCCCAGCGTCTCCATCGTGGGTCGCGATGGTCGGATGTGCGCCCGGGTCCGCGGGATAGGCGGGCGCAGAGGTCCCTTGTGTTGGCGGGGGTGGGTGCGGCGAGGTTCAGGCGCCTCCGCGTAGCATCGTGGGGCTGGGGCTGGGGGCGCGCGGATTGCTATGCTTTCCGCACTTTCCCGGCTCTGAAGCCTCGAGAACACGGCTATAGGCAGCAGTAGTTTAATGGGGAGTTTGCCTACTGGGAGCTAGGGGCCTGCTGGGGTCTCAGTTCTTGGCTGGCCCTGGAACACGAAGTTGCCAGGGGTGTAACGGCAGCAGGTAGGAGTGACCCGCTGGTGCAGTGATGAGCAAGAAAGTACAGGAAGGACAGCAGCTGTTGGCCTGTGAACCTAGGCAAGAATGACCAGCCGACACAGTCCAGACTAAGGTCCGTGGGCCCAGCTCGGTCCTGTGTGGCTGGTCAGTGGAACAGACCTGCAGGTGTGGCTCTTGTCACTCTAGGACTGGCTTCAGGACAGAAGCCAGTTGCTCTGCTGAGGAGGCTTGACTGTGGTCCATCCCATCCAGCACTGGGAGTGGGTCATCTCGGTTTTCTGTCTGCAGATCCCGCCAGAAGAGCCCAGGGCACCGCCCTCAATTCTCCAGGAGAGTGCGCCTGAGTGGAGCCAGGGGAGTGCGCGCGACTCAGCATGGGGGCCACGCACGTCCAAGCTGCCGGCAGGGGCAGTGGGGAGCCGGGGGAAGCCATGGCCTTGCGAATGTCCTCTGATGAAGAGGAACCCGCAGGCTTATAAAATAACTTGTGTGGAACGTTGGTGTGCTGAAAAGCAGTTCTGTGTGCCTTTCCCCCTTGGTGTGGATCAGCGGTGCTGAGGCAGCAGGCGTGATACAGAAGTGTGAGCAGAGACTTTCTGGAATCCCCCGACTCCAGGGAAACTAGAGGTGACGGCCAGCCTAGTGAAGGGGACAGGAGGCGGGGGCAGGGGCGGCAGCCCAGCAGGCACCCCTCATCTCAGGGCCCTAATCCTGGCTCGAGCCGGGTGGTCAGGGGAGCTGCACGGTCTCCTGGGCGAGCATAGCCCGCAGTCCTGAGCGGTTCTTCGCTGTGTTGGGTCATCTCCCCCCATCCAAGCGGAGAAATCTAGATGAGGTTTAAGAGCTAGGGCTTTAAGAATGTGGATCTCATAGTTGAAACCTCGGAACACGTGTCTTCAGCACCAGGTGTTAAAGTGACCGCCTTTTCGAGGAGGGTGTCTCCATGTGGGCAGAACTAGAGAATAAATGGGTCTTGAATAAAAAAAAAAAAATTTAAATCTCTCCAAAGAAAATACTTTCCATCTAACAAGGAGTAGTTTTAATGCTATTACAATATTTTGTATGTAAAGTAAAATTATCTAGCTTATATACTTCATCAGAAATTTAAACAAGTGCAAAGTGAGGCTTTTCGTGCTTTAGGGTATTTGAGCTTAGATAATTTTTTAAAAGTCCACAATTTGGAAAGAGGGATGCTTCCAAAAGTGATGTAATGCAGCCCATGAAAACTCCTGTCATCTTGCTTGTTTGTCCATCCACAAATAGTAGGTGCAGCTCAGAGCATGCACAGGGTAAGCATTTATTAAATGCTACTAGGGATACAGATATAAGTAAGGAAGAAAAGGTAAAGGGAGCTGTGCAATGACATATGGTGGTCCTGATTTAGATCTGGGTATATGCCTGGCATACTTAGGTTTTCCCCAAGAAGACACTAGTTATATAGACTCTATGCAATAACTGGTTCTTAGAGTGTTCCCACTCTTGACACTGGTGCTTAATTTTATCTGAACATGTATCTGTGCTCCTAGGAACATAAATGCATATTAAAGGAGCAGAGAAATGCAAACATCAGCTGTGAGCAAGGTGACAAACTCACTCAACTGTGGTTGAATACGAATTAATAAAAGGCAACATGTGATTGTCTTAATGGATTTTAGTTTGGAGAGAATTGGGTGAGTCTGTGGGAATAGCCAGATATCCTCCCCACCAGCTCCCTGGGGTCAGCACTGGACATCTTGCTGACACTGTCCACCTCTGGAATTTGGGAAAATCCCACTTAATTCACTTTTAGAAACTAAAACATCACTGACTTCTGGCTGCTGGTTAACATCCTAATTATCAGTTAACACCTTCGGAGGGATTTGTACACTGTCATCTGGGAGAGAGACCCAGTAGGAAGGATGGCCTCCTGTCGGGTTATACATCTTGCATCTTTTACTCAATTTATCCTCACATATCATGCCCTGGAGGACAGTAATAGTATATTTTCATATTACAAATGTGGAAATTCTATAAGGAACAGAGAAAATGACTTGTCTCATGTCACAGAACTAATTAAAGAGAGAGCTGCATCTGGGCCCTTTGTCCCTGACTCTGAAGCTTATGGTTTCCAATTCTGAGACCCAGCCGCAGGAGGAAGAAGAAATTCAGCCATGAAACCACACTCACTTGGTTCTTCACCTGGTAATTACTTCCTGCAAAGAAACAGGAGCTTTGAAAATATCAAAACCAGCTTCAAGAGTGGGCATGACTCAGCAGTATACAAAGTAAAAAAAGAAAAATGTCATTAACTGTTTCAGAATTTTAAAAGCTCACCATAAGACTGGCACTTTCAAATGTGGTCTTATTATTTCCAGGCCCTTGGCTATTTATACTGACAAAAATTGATTTTTTTTTTTTTTTTTAACTCATTCACAGAAATCTTCTTTCAAGTGCTTGAATTTCCATAGGAGACAAAAGGTCACATTCTTATTCATAACCAAGTTGGAAGAGATTTAGAGCTCACCTGTACTGGGAAAAGATATTCCGAACTCTAATAATACATGTAACTCGGGAAAAAGAAATGAAAGCACCTACAAAACCTCTCTAAAATTTATTGGCCTGTTTTTTTATTCCCCAACCCCTGTCCCTTTCCCCAGAGCAAATGTAACATCCTGTTAAAAAAAATCACTTGAACAATTTGAAAATCTAAAAAACAAATCTAAAAATCACTTGAACAATTTGAAAATCTAAAAAACAATTTGAAATTAATGCAAAACCAATATGTACTTAATGTGGAAAATTTGATAAATACCAAAATATTTTTTGATAAAACCAAATCACCCTAGGATCACAATCTAAAAGATCATCATGGGGTTAAAATGAAGTGATTTTGCACACATATGCACACACCTAACACAGCACCTGTATATGCTGATAAATGATGGGACCACAGTGCACGTACTACTAGGGATGGCAGATATAGTGCACGTGTGTGGCTACTCCCCAGCTTTCATGCCCATGGGAGGTATTAGTGATCATAGCCTTCTTTCCTGCTCAGCCCAGATGCTATTTCAGAATACCCTTCAATGCAGCACTCCAGACACCAGTACCAAAAAATTTCAAAAGCTATCCCTGATGAATCCTGTTTTGTATCTTCATTTTTTCTCCACTAATTTTTTGGTATGAATTTTCTCAAATCATTAAGGACTACTTGAAAATTTTACATGACTGCATATTATTTCTAAACATACAATACTCTATTTAATCCTTAATGTTGAGTATATGTTTTTCTATACATTTTGCTGTTACAAATAAAGCCGTGGTAACTATCTTTATACCTAATCTTTTCACTGAATTTCTGATTATTTCCTAGGGAAATTTTCCAAAGTTTCCTTAAAAGTGGGCTCTCTGGATCAAGGACTGAAAACATTTTTATGAATTCTCATTTATTTAGCCGAACTATTTTCCAGAAAAATTGGACCACTTTTATGAGAGGGTATAAGAATTCAGTCTTAATGAACCTTCACCAACATAAAATATTTATTAACATATTTCAAAATCTTCCCTACTATGCTAAGGGGAAAATGGTGTATAGTTTAAATTTGTAAATATTTTTCTACTAATAAGGAAAATTATCTGTGTATATTTTTAGACCATATTTCTATTGGGATGATAAAGTTTTAGTTAGTGATTTATATGAATTATTTGTATATTATGGATATAAATGCTTTGTGGATGATACTTCTCATTTTAATTTAGCTTATGGTGTTTCCTAATAAATGGAAGTTTTCAATTTTTATGTAGTCACATCTGTGTATCTTTTACTTTGTGATTCCTTTATTTCTTTATGCTTAGAAAATTCTTCCCCATCCAAAGAGCAGGAAAATATTTACCTAAACTTTCTTCTAGCATTTTTTTAGTTATATAAAGAATGAAACACATCTTGATTAAGAAATAATTTTTTAAAGAAAGCTATGTTTATGCCTTGTAAAATCTGTAATCAGTAGGCCAGCCTTGGGAGGGAGTAGCCTCCTTTGTGCTATGATTTAACTGAACTGAGAAAACCTTGCTTCAAAATGGCAGTCTCCTCAACCATCATTACATTACCATAGATTTATTCTGTGAGTCCCTGAAGGTTCTTTGCTTTTTAAAGTCCTTCTTCACTAATGAAAAGTATTATGTCAGCGTTATTAGCTAAAATCTTCATTATTGGTTAATATTCCAAAGGATTTGCTGCCCATCTAATAACACAAGGTCTAGTGGGAATGGTACCCAGAACCTGTACTTTGGGTACAAAGGAGAGAAAGAGGAGTAGATGCTGTCACTTGGAAACAACAAAGCTATGTGCTGCTTGATTCACATTTGCCAGGATCTGACACTAAGAGGACAGTGGCCAGAATCTGTGATGATTTAGTGCAGTTCTTATTCCATCCAGTTTCAGAGCATATGTGAATGGACTTTCAGGGATCCCTTTGATTCTACATTGAACATTAAATAACACATACTCCCTTACTGTTTGAGCAGTGCCAGGCTAAGGTACTTTGTGTATTTCTATCAATCGTCTCACCCCCACATGCAAACTGTATTTTACTGGAGTAGAACTTGCTTACTTGTGCTTTCTGTACCTGGTGGTATCCTGTTTCATAGCAATAATAATAATAATAGTTAACTGCCATTTATTGAGTACATTGTTTGTCTGTTATTTAATCCTAACAATCACCTTAGTGAGTTAGATATTGTTATTCTGGTTCTAATATCCTGAAGCTCTATTCTCAGAGTGGTAAAAAACCTATCTAAGAACATGTAACATTTCAAAAGGTATTTACAGAGTGACTTCTCAGTGTCTGAGAAGTCTGCCTGTTTTAAGGGCAGGATTGCATTTAATGATCATAGGTATATTCTCATACCATTCTAGGAATGGAGAAACAAAGGTTAAATATCTTGTGTCAGGTCATGCAGAGCTGAAAGGTGGCAGATCTGGGATTTAAACGCAGGCACACAAACTCCATAGGTCCCTCCCCCTCCCTCACCAGCTGTCCTGTTAACATGTAAGTGACAGAGGTGAGATTCAATGCCAGCTCTACTGATTCCAAAGCCCATTCTCTTAAAGAGAGGAGGCTCCCAGATGTGGTTAGTAAGCAGTGATGTTTTGTAATCACCTGTGAACTGTGCTGCATTCCATTAATAATTAAAGCCAGTCATTAAGGCATTGAAGTTTGTGAGGGGGAAGGGTAAGCTGGGATGAAGTGTGAGAGTAGCACTGACTTATATACACTACCAAATGTAAAATAGATAGCTAGTGGGAAGCAGCCGCATAGCACAGGGAGATCAGCTCAGTGCTTTGTGACCACCTAGAGGGGTGGGATAGGGAGGGTGGGAGGGAGACACAAGAGGGAAGAGATATGGGAACATATGTACAATGTATAACTGATTCACTTTGTTATAGAGCAGAAACTAACACAACATTGTAAAGCAATTCTACTCCAATAAAGATGTTTAAAAAAAATCAAATCAAGTGAGTTAAAATTTCTTATAATGAATGTCATTTTACTCATTTTCATTCATCCCTTCTCCAATGGAAAAAGGTGGAATAATTCTGTCCATAAATTCTGTGGGCCAGGAGCCAGGACAGGGCAGAGCAAAGATGGCTTGTCTCTGTCCCGTGATGTTGGGGTCTCATCGGTTGACGGCTCCAATCTCTACAGCATCTCCAAGTATGGTCTCCGAATCATCGCAAAACATAGAAATGCAAATTATCTGGACCTACCCTAGATCTACAGAATTAGAAGCTTTAGCAGTTGGGATCCATGTTTTAACAAGGCCTTAGGTAACTCTGATGCATGCTAAAATTTGAGAACCACTGATCTAGAGGTTTCTTCTGTCACATATATGCATCTCAGCTGGATGACTCAAAAGCAGGAGTCAGCAGGGGGCTGTCAACCAGGCCAGCTCTCCATGAGCTTGGGTTTCTCACAATGTAGCACCTGGGGTCCCAGAGAGCGTCCTGAAAGGACACATCCAAAGAGCAAGAATTCAAAAGAGAACCAGGTGGAAATAGTGTGGCCTTTTCTGACCTTGCCTCCAAAATAGTGTCACTTTCTGTCTATCTATTAATTGAAGCAGTCACAAGCCTGCCCAGATTCATGGGGTGGGGACCCCAACTCTTTATATGAGATGTGTCAAAAAATTTGGAGCCAATTTTTTTTTTTTTTTGCGGTACGTGTGGCTCTCACTGTTGTAGCCTCTCCCATTGCGGAGTACAGGCTCTGGACGCGCAGGCTCAGTGGCCATGGCTCACGGGCCCAGCCACTCCGCGGCATGTCGGATCTTCACGGACCGGGGCATGAACCCGTGTGCCCTGCATCGGCAGGCAGACTCTCAACCACTGCGCCACTAGGGAAGCCCGGAGCCAATATTTTTAAACCTCCAGAGTCTGCCATCTGCCCTCTGGACTGACTGCCATATGCAAAATACAGTCATTCATTTCCAGGCTCCCCAAAATTCGTATTGTTTTTGGTATTAGGCTCAGGCCCATGGTCCATAAATATGTGATGTGACTAGTTCATGTTGAATATTTATGGCTGAAAATAGGTTGACAACCACTTCTCTTAGCCATTCAATTATATTTCCCTTATGAGGATGTTATAAGATTTTTTGAGTGTAGGACTCTGATAAATGTGATTAAAAAAATCAGTACACAGCATAAAATACATAACAGTACATAGAGTGTGTGCTCAGTGAGTTATTATTGAATAGAGTTTTAAAATTTAGAATTTGAAACTTTCCTATATTCTGTTACATATGCACATGTAGTTTGATATAATGTTCATTCTTCCTTTTTCTGTATTTAACACACTGTAACAATGCACAAATCTCCCATAAATCATAGAAGACATGACATAGAGAAGCTATTATCCTGGATATCTCTAACACTATATTTCTTATAAATAATTTTCTCTTAAAGCCGAATGAGGCAGTGATTACTACAGTCTGGGAGAATAGAGGTTGGTGACCTCTTGACTGGATCATTTAAGCTTAGATGAAAATAACTACTCAAGTGCTTGTAGTCACATTTTCTAAAATTCTAAGTAATAATTTAAATTTGTCTTCTCTAGGGCTCATACATGAATTTTCAGGCTTTCAGTTTTCACATCAGGTCTCAGTTTGATTTTACAACCCAATCTAAATGAGGAGGTTTAAGAACGTTTACTAAGAGCTCAGTTCATGTGGAGGAGTTAACCTGGAGGCTTGTTGTGATAACAAAATAAAGCTCTAGTATTTTGGTTTTTATTATTTAATCAGTGTTTTATTAGCCAGTTTTGCCTTGTAGTGAATGGGCCTTTGAGTCTGAACAAAGCCTTGGTAGGTCATAACTCTGGCTTCCTCTCTGTACTCTGAAAACAATGCATCTCTGTTTTCCCCCTCAATCGAACTGGACATATTGCTTTAATTCTTAACACATATGATTTCTTTTGAATTGCTAAGTTTTCTAGAAAACATATAATAGATACTTAGTTGTGTATGGTTAAGAATAAGCATAAATCTTGCATCTCATGCTTTAACATGTTTACATGCATGACTAGTAAAAGGGAACATGGAGTGGCATTGGAGAAGGCATTGGGAAGTAAAATATCTTAAACAGTCCGTTGAAGGATGAGAAAATTATATAGAGACTAGATTTTAATTCCAAGTATTCTACATTGCCATCATCATGGCACAGGACTTTTCAGAGAGGCTGAAGTACGAAGTACTCTGTCCAGGCTATCAGTGATTTCTACAGTAATTGCAAATGCATAGTGATTATTGTTTAAAGTATAATGCAAGCTAGTTAGCGCTCTTGCACAGAAAGTCTTGAAGTGCGTGAAATGCTGTGGCTGTGTATAATGTTAGGTTGTGTGTTTTGCATGTGCACAATCATATATGAACAAGTTATAAATGAAGGACAGCAAGGCTGAATTAGGAGAGCAAACATCCTCCTAAAATGTTGCTCAATAATTTGTCGTATTGGGTCTGGACTCACGTTTTCTCCTGGTCTTCAATAGTTTCCATTAACTTTTCAATTTTGTTTCTTTTATTCTTGTCCTTCAGCTTCAAATGAGTGAAGCAGTTTCTTTAAATCGATCAATTAAATTAAATTAAATTAAATTATCCTTTAATCCACATTTCTCCATCAAATCCATAAGGATATTACAAGAGACTTCTCAAAAGTTTTGCTGTGATAAACATATGTTCTGTAGTAGTTGCATTTGCTCTTGGACTGCAAATAATAGAAAATTTGCAACTGAATGCCATTCAATTGGTTTGAATAGTAAAAATATGTGTTACCTTACATAGTAAGAAGCCCAGACATAAATCGGCTTCAGGGTTGGTTAATTCAGCAGCTCATTGACATAAAGGATCTGAGTTCTTTTCATCTTTATGTCCTGCCATTTTTATTATACTGGCTCATCTTTAGAATTGTGTTCCTCTTGGTCACAAGACAGCCACAGAAGTTCCAGGAATTACACCTAGACAAAACACTCTCTACTATAAAAGGGTATCTTTTTCTGTGTCTTTTTGTTTCTTAAATCAGTGAAGAGGTTTCCAGAGTAGACTTCTATCTTATGTTTCTTTGAGCAAAATTGTACCAAATGCCCATTTCTAAGGTAGTCTGGCAAGGGGTTTCCATGATTAGCATAGAGTACTCAGCATTTACTCCTCAGCTGGGAGTTAGAATATCCTTCCTAAGCACTTGACCGTAGGAAGTAGGGTGGACAAATGAAACAAACCAAATCAGGGGTCTTCCAGGAAGGAAGATGTTTGGAGAGAAATGAATTTTGAGTAGATAACTAATAGGGCTTCTCAAACATGAACAAATGGTGGGTCTCCTATATAACATGATGAGGCTTGTACAATAGCATAGGTTATATCATTACTTCCCAGGAACAACAATTTTCCTAGTAGAAAATATGGTATTTCTTCCTGTTTCTACATGTCAAAAGGAATAAATATAAAACTTTTAAGAGATCATATTTCTGGGTTTTCCAGTGTTATTTCTTTACATACCATTTTTTTCTCTGCTAGTGATTGATGACTGGCTATGAGTATCAAAGATTTTTTTTTAAGTATAGTAGAAAAATTATGTCTATAGACTTATTTTCTCATGAGTTGAGTGTTAAACTCCTTATTATGGAGCAGTACAGGCTCATAGCATGTTAGTAGTAGCAGCTACCAAGTTATTTACACATATCTCTTATCTATCAGTTTCTGCCTGTTCTCTTAGTACAGTTCTTACACATGTCCAGCATTTAATTTGGTCAAATTTTATACTTGGGACACCAGGGTGCATATTGGAACATTTGCAATTTTTAAAATTTAGGACCAGAAGCCTTACATAAAAGGCAAAAAAACAAACAAACAAAAAACCCCCCACAAAACAAAGAACCGCAGTCAAACAAAAATAAAGACTCCCTCTAAGTGTGGAATTTCAGACATCAGTGGGTAGAGATGAGGTTGGTCTTGGTCCTTCAAAATTTATGCCATGTAGGAAGCCTCCTCCTTCATTCACTGGGTAAAGATGACCTTGTTGAGCGTAATTACACACTGACCAGGAAGGACCAAGCTTGTCCAGGGAACATTGGGGCACCACTTCAATGTCTTCTCCAAATTTTGAAAAAATAATTCTACCATTGGAAAGTCAATACTATAATGGAAATGAAAAAGCAAGCATCTATGTGATTTCAACCTTTCATTGGAGGCTGAATTGTTGCTGATGGCTAGAAGCTGAATTCAATTTTATTTACCTAGTATTACTGTTGTTACTAGGAAACCATGCTTCATAGTTAGGCATTTTATTGTGAAAAATAAAATGTCCAGTTATTGCAAAGGTATCTTTATGTGTGATTTAGCCTTTCATTTTTAAATAGAAGGCTAAATCATACATAAAGATACCTTAAAACATCTACACGTTTTTCAGAAAGTTATTCTATGGTGAATTGGGTGACATTTACTTTCTTTTCAAAATTATTTATATCAGCCTCTTTTAAGCTGATTTATATTTTACAGCTTAGCCAATTTATCTATTATTCAAAAAATATTTGCAAAACTGCTCCAGAATTGATAAATTTCTCTACTGAGTCCCTGGATGGTTTTAAGGTCATTGTTATATTTCTCTCTATTTAGGCTACTATGGAGCTGTTTGCCTATAATCCTAAACTAACTTTTTTGATGAAAACTGTGTGGACCCTGAACGATTTACTGTGTTAAGTGTAAAATTTATCTGTTCTATCTGATTTATATTGATTTATTATTCTTACAATACAGTATACCTTTGGGAAAGTATTTTACAGGCATGTACAAATTTCCATATCTCTGTTCAAATTTCCTATAATATTGCAGCTGAATCTGTCATATTTCAAACCTGCTCTTCAGAATGTTCAGAGGGTAAAACTACACTGGTACAGTAAGAAAAATGACAGTGGTATCTTAGATTTATGTTATTCTTTCTAAAAATTTATCTCACTTGATTTTGTGCTTATAATAACACTATGTAATATGTGAAGAGATTCTATTATTCCCATTCTTCCAAGTAAACAATTGGATATTTGGACAAGTTAAGTGAAGTTTCCAGTGTCAGATGGCTGGTAAGTGGTGGAGCTGGGACTTGAACTTAGTTCTTCTGACTCTAAATCCAGTGCTGCTGTCTACTTCTATGATACTATTACTGTGTGTTTAATGTATGTGTTCACTAATCTGTATCCTCTGAATTATGGGGAAAGTGTTTCTTGTTGCAGGTATTTTATCTGAAATATTTACTTTCAGTCAGTGACAAATGAAATAGATTCAATTCAAATATTTATTGAGTGCCTACAATTTGCCAGGTTGTGTATTAGGCTCTTGTATATACATTTCACCTATACTGTCTATCTCATTTAGTACTCTTAAGGGAGCTTCCAATTTCGTTCCAACTCTAGGATTGTTTAATTATTGAGTGTCTGCCTGATAGAAGACACATGTTTGTAGAGGCTCTAACTTCTGCAGATGATGAAGTTAGTCAGGCTTTAATGTTTATTCTGCTTAAAATTTAGGGCAGCAGCTCTAAATTTTATAATTTAAATAACCTCCTTGGAGAATTCCCTTAACATTTATAGACAGACTTTTTTCTATAAACTTGTATTTGCAGTTCCTTAATTCTAATTCTTAATTTCTGTGTTTGGAATTTTATTAATCATTTAAACATAATCTGCTTGCAATGAAGTTACAGTGGTATTGGATGCTTGTGTGTCAGTCTATGAATAAAGATCTGGAATCAGGGTTTGAATTTTGTTGTCTAGCTTTTGCTTGCCTATTTATATCGAAAGAAGTATTGATTTTTAAAAATATAAACACTGATAGTGTCTCTTCCAAATGGTTAAGGTGATTGCTTGTGATTAAGACTATTTTTTTTTTTGCCTGTCAACATACGTGCACCCACAGAAGCACACTAAAAATCTGGCAGATGTATTTAAAATTTGAATTTGCTGCTAGGCTACTGAGGTATGAAGAACAGTCAGTGATTCAGAACCTTTAGTATTAGGAAAGGTAGACAGCAGAATTGAAAACATTAAAGGACATTTTTTTTCAGCAGTAATAATTAGAAGCGACTGTCACCGTAAGTGGTCCCATTAGCTATTTAAAAAGGGGTGCTATTATAATCTGCCAGTTCAGGTGTGTGTGTGTGTGTGTGTGTGTGTGTGTGTGTGTGTGTGTGTGTGTGTGTGCAGAGAATGGATTACAAATATTACAATTTGATTCCCTATAAATAGATCCCATAGGAGATGGCTATCTATAACAAAACCCTAAAACATGTGGCATTGGCTTTGGGACTGGGCTGTGGTCAGAAGACAAAAGGGCTTTGAGGAAAGTGTCAGTAAAATCCTCAAGTCTGTTGAGGAAAGTGTCAGCAGAAGTCTAAGGGGCTGGGTGGGATGGTGGTCTTTCCCAAACTGCTTATATCCAAGAAAAGAAAATTAGTTAGATTGAGTCTTCTTTTCAGTGGATAAGAGCAAAAAAATAATGTTACTCTTTGGGTTCTGAGCAAAAATATCCTACCTTCACTGCATTTCTGAGTTTGCATAGCAGTTCTTAGATTTTCAAAATAGTTTTGCTTATATGATCCTATTTTATACCTTAAGCAGCCTATTGAAGTAAGTAGATCAGCTACTGCTGCATGATCCCATTTTAAGACAAGCAGATCAAGAGGTTAAATAAGAAACACGAGCCACACAGTTATCTAAGGGCAGAGGCAGTACTAGATCGGGCTCCTTTTAGTCCTGATCCCACGGAGGATGGTTTCCCCTAGTGGGTGGTAATTTAACACTTGCTACCATTTGCACAAAGGCAGGGGTAGTCCGAGGGGCTATAACAAAAGACAGGTGAAGCAGACTCCATCTGACTGCCTCTTGGTATTTCTCTTTCAGAACACATATTTTGGGAGAAACAGAGTATTGTGGTTATATTGACTTGTTTTTCTTTCCTGTTGTAGCTCTTTATATTCTGAGTATAGTTCCAAGTAAATGTTTCAGGTTCTGGAGGGTTGATTTTTGCTCCAAGCACTTTAATATTTGATGAGTCTGGAAACTGAGAATCTAATAAGAAACACATACAACACAAGTTGCTATTAGTTGCTTTTATACTGCTTCCCTAAAATTCATACATAAAGGTGAATCCTAGTTACAATTCACTGGTCCAATTATATGTGATGGTTCTTTTCTGAATAGAAAGGACCCACAGAAAAGGAGAGCGATAGTTTGTGGATGTGTCTCTAAAGCAGGTACCTTTTGCAGGGCACCCACTTCTTTAAGAGAACTGTTAGAAGACTGGTTACAGGCTATTTTATTCTTTTTAAAAAGATTTTATTGAAGTATAGTTGATTTACAGTGTTGTGTTAATTTCTGCTGTACAGCAAAGTGACTCAGTTTATATATATATATATATATATATATATATATATATATTCTTTTTCATATTCTTTTCCACTATGGTTTATCACAGGATATTGAACAGAGTTCCTCGTGCTTTACAGTAGGACCTTGTTGTTTACCCATCCTATATATACTAGTTTGCACTTGCTAATCCCAAATTCCCAATCCCTCCCCCCCAGCGCCACCAGGGAAGCCCCCATCTGTATGTATTCTTAACAGAAATGTCTATTTAGTTCTTCTGCCTATTTTTGGATTGGGTTGTTTGGGGTTTTTTTGGTTGAGTTGTATGAGCTGTTTGTATATTTTGGAAATTAATCCCTTGTTGGTCACATCATTTGCAAATATTTCCTCCCCTTCCATAGGTTGTCTTTTCGTTTTGTTTATGGTTTCCTTTGTTGTGCAAAACCTTGGAAGTTAGATTAGGTCCCGTATTTTTAATTTTTGCTTTTATTTATTCTTTTTCTTCTTTTCCACTATGGTTTATCACAGGATATTGAACAGAGTTCCTCGTGCTTTACAGTAGGACCTTGTTGTTTACCCATCCTATATATACTAGTTTGCACTTGCTAATCCCAAATTCCCAATCCCTCCCCCCCATCTTCCCTCCCTCCCCCTTGGCAACTACAAGTCTGTTCTCTATGTCTGTGAATCTATTTGTGTTTTGTAGCTATGTTCATTTGTGTCATATTTTAGATTCCACATATAAGTGATATCATATGGTATTTGTCTTTCTTCTTCTGACTTCACTTAGTATGATAATCTCTAGGTCCATCTATGTTGCTGCAAATGGCATTATTTCATTTTTTTATGGGTGAGTAATATCCCATTTTGTGTGTGTGTGTGTGTGTGTGTGTGTGTGTGTGTGTGTGTGTATCACATCTTCTTTATCCATTCATCTGTCAATGGATATCTGAGTTGTTTCAATGTCTTGGCTATTGTAAATAGCACTGCTATGAACATAGGGGTGCATGTATCTTTTTGAATTATAGTTTTGTCTGGGTATATGCCCAGGAGTGGGATTGCTGGATCATATGGCAACTCTATTTTTACTTTTTCGAGGAACCTCCATACTGTTTTCCATAATGGATGCACCAATTTACATTCCCACCAACAGTGTAAGAGGGTTCCCTTTTCTCCACACCCTTTCCAACATTTATTATTTGTAGACTTCTTAATGATGGCCACTCTGACTGGTGTGAGGTGGTACCTCATTGTACTTTTGATTTGCATTTCTCTAATAATTAGCAATGATGAGCATCTTTTCATATGCATGTCTGTATGTCTTCTTTGGAGAAATGTCTATTTAGGTCTTCTGCCCAATTTTCAATTGGGTTGTTTGTTTTTGTTATTGAGTTGTATGAGCTGTTTGTATATCTTGGAAATTAAACCCTTGGCGGTCGCATCATTTGCAAATATTTTTTCGCAGTCCATAGGTTGCCTTTTCATTTTGTTTATGGTTTCTTTTGCTGTATAGAAGCTTGTAAGTTTGACTGGGTCCCATTTGTTTAGTTTTGCTTTTATTTCTGTTGCTTTGAGAGACTGACCTAAGAGAACATCGGTACGATTTATGTCGGAGAATGTTTTGCCTGTGTTCTCTTCTAGGAGTTTTAGGGTGTCATGTCTTATATTTAAGTATTTAAGACATTCTGAATTTATTGTTGTGTATGCTGTGAGGGTGGGTTCTAACTTCCTTGATTTACATGTGGCTGTCCAACTTTTCCAACACCACTTGCTGAAGAAACTATCTTTTCCCCATTGTATCAGGCTATTTTTTTTTAACCTCTGAAGTGATGCAAATATGGTAATGATTATCCAAGATTTTTATCCATAATGAAAGATAATCGAGAAGTTTGAAATAAGGAAGGGTAAAAGGTAACCCCTTGAGCTTTGGATCATCAGGAAACTGCAAGATAGTTTCTGAACTATATTAATCTCTGCAGTTTTCTCCTTTACTCGAGGATTGGGCCACTGCTCCTCCAGCCTCCCGACTTCCCAGAGTGCCCCGATCCTGAGTGTTTTCCTCCAGCAACATTAGTATTGCCTATGGAGTTACTTTTATCACTTACAAAATCAAAATTGAATCATGAATCCCATTTCTGGCAGCCTTCTGTCTTAAAGAAGTACGTTCAGCGGAGCTGGTGAGCAGAGCTATGGGTGAGTAATATCCCATTTTGTGTGTGTGTGTGTGTGTGTGTGTGTGTGTGTGTGTGTGTATCACATCTTCTTTATCCATTCATCTGTCAATGGATATCTGAGTTGTTTCAATGTCTTGGCTATTGTAAATAGCACTGCTATGAACATAGGGGTGCATGTATCTTTTTGAATTATAGTTTTGTCTGGGTATATGCCCAGGAGTGGGATTGCTGGATCATATGGCAACTCTATTTTTACTTTTTCGAGGAACCTCCATACTGTTTTCCATAATGGATGCACCAATTTACATTCCCACCAACAGTGTAAGAGGGTTCCCTTTTCTCCACACCCTTTCCAACATTTATTATTTGTAGACTTCTTAATGATGGCCACTCTGACTGGTGTGAGGTGGTACCTCATTGTACTTTTGATTTGCATTTCTCTAATAATTAGCAATGATGAGCATCTTTTCATATGCATGTCTGTATGTCTTCTTTGGAGAAATGTCTATTTAGGTCTTCTGCCCAATTTTCAATTGGGTTGTTTGTTTTTGTTATTGAGTTGTATGAGCTGTTTGTATATCTTGGAAATTAAACCCTTGGCGGTCGCATCATTTGCAAATATTTTTTCGCAGTCCATAGGTTGCCTTTTCATTTTGTTTATGGTTTCTTTTGCTGTATAGAAGCTTGTAAGTTTGACTGGGTCCCATTTGTTTAGTTTTGCTTTTATTTCTGTTGCTTTGAGAGACTGACCTAAGAGAACATCGGTACGATTTATGTCGGAGAATGTTTTGCCTGTGTTCTCTTCTAGGAGTTTTAGGGTGTCATGTCTTATATTTAAGTATTTAAGACATTCTGAATTTATTGTTGTGTATGCTGTGAGGGTGGGTTCTAACTTCCTTGATTTACATGTGGCTGTCCAACTTTTCCAACACCACTTGCTGAAGAAACTATCTTTTCCCCATTGTATCAGGCTATTTTTTTTTAACCTCTGAAGTGATGCAAATATGGTAATGATTATCCAAGATTTTTATCCATAATGAAAGATAATCGAGAAGTTTGAAATAAGGAAGGGTAAAAGGTAACCCCTTGAGCTTTGGATCATCAGGAAACTGCAAGATAGTTTCTGAACTATATTAATCTCTGCAGTTTTCTCCTTTACTCGAGGATTGGGCCACTGCTCCTCCAGCCTCCCGACTTCCCAGAGTGCCCCGATCCTGAGTGTTTTCCTCCAGCAACATTAGTATTGCCTATGGAGTTACTTTTATCACTTACAAAATCAAAATTGAATCATGAATCCCATTTCTGGCAGCCTTCTGTCTTAAAGAAGTACGTTCAGCGGAGCTGGTGAGCAGAGCTCTGGCCTCAGGGCAAAGGAGATACAGCAGCAATAGTTACACAGGCCTCAGAAGGGAAGCCCCATGAAATGATGGCATCTATGACAGAGCACTTTGTAAACTATAAAATCTTCTACAAATAAATTGGTCTCAAGAAGGTGTTCCTGGAGTTCAGGCAATATCCATGTCTTCTGGAGCCATCACTTAAGTATGCCAACATTGCAATGAAGATCAAATTTGAAGACAGTCACTATCAGAGATGTCAACTATATTTAAGGAATTAAGTTGGTGGCATTTGCCCAAAAGCACTGAAGGACAATATGCCGTTCTAAATTTATATAAGTAAAAAGTCAGTAAAGTACCTCAATCCTAAGGGAAATTTATGGAACTGTTTGCTTGCCCGTATTTTACAGAAGAAAAAAATGAGATGAAGAATGTGTGCTAGAGACTTTCATCTCCTGCCCCCCAGCCCCTGTGATGGACCTACTGTCTGTGTGACCATGCTCCCCCTGGCTGCAGGTTTTGGGCCAAGGTGAACCCCTGGCTCAGGGTTGGTCCACTCATTGCTTGCCAGTGACCGGAGATGGGAGTAGATGGTCTGGCCTAAAAAGATGAGCTAAGACCATCTGATATTTTCTCTTTGGACAGGGAACCAAAAAAATCCAGCAGAGAGTCCCTAACTTAGGGATCTACAGGCCTAAATAGGGAGCTGCCATTTATGGTCATATCTAAGATGGGTAAATAGAGAAGCTGAACAATACAAAGGAGAATGACAGAGGCATTCTAAGATGTGGAGAAATAGTGAGAGAAATGGAGATTAGAAAATGACTGCCCCCCAAAGTTACCTTGGGTTCAACCCATCCTCTGGCCTGGGTGTTTTTTCTTGGTTTCCTATGATATTTCACTGAATTTAAAATAAATTCTCTTTCTTTCTTAAGAGACATTGAGTGATTTTTGATTTACAACAGCATTAAATGGAAGAGAAAGTTTATTGCTGGAGATTATCTAGTTAATAACTGGTGCAAAAATCAGGCATACATGACCTTTCAGATCCCTCCTAGCTCAAAGCTTCATCTTTTCTCCCAAGAAACTTTTTCAATATTTCCTAGGATCCTCCTGAAAGGCTCAAAGAGTGGGTCAGATTTTGTGGATTCCAAGCACCGTGACCTTCCATTAAAAGAGAGAGCTCGAGCAACCTTCAAGTTAAGCCACGTAGGCAGCCGCCTACTTTGTTAATGAACATTGCTGTTTCATTGGTTTCAAGGTAAGTATAATTTAGATCAATGCCTTGAAGAAACACTGTAAATTATCACTTGGAGAGCTTCTTATTCTCTTTCAAGAGCAGCCCCTATCTTCATTGTAACAACTGTGCTTTTTCTAGAGAGACTTGCCTGCAGTAACTATTCATATATAACATCACAGTCTCCTGTATCACTTTTGTTGTAATGTAATCCAGTTGATGTTTATTCTATTTTACATTTAACTTGGGGAAACAAGGAGCAGTTGAACCACTAGAATGAATTAAGTCTATAAGAAATTTTTCATCTTCAAGAAATTTATTCTGAAGTGCATTTCTTTAGATTCCTGACATATTTGAATCAAAGAGAAATATTTAGAAATATTTTAGAAATATTTTTAGAAATATTTTTCAATTTGTTGATCACAAAAGAAATTTGACATACATTTAAAAACTGTCAGCTTATCATTTTGTCGTTATCACCAAGGATAAAATACACTGTAATTTTAAATGGCAGAGTTTGTTATAGAAATCAATTTTGCCATTGTCTTTTGGGTATTGCAAATACAAAGACCATGTTAAAGTGAAGGATTTATATAATCTTTCTGAAAAATTCTGGGATAAACCAGATTCGTGAATTTGTATGACACAAACATCACGTATGTGATGATGGAGTTTGAAGATGGATGGTAGGATCATTCTAATGCCTTTAATCACCTCTCACACCTTTCTATCCATCATTTTGAAAGTGGTATGGAATATCATCATCATTTATTGTGCAAGAATGGCTTAGGAATCATAGTGACTGCATTCTCCAGTGTGTACACAGGCAGTTTCTCTTTGGATACTTAAAAGCATTAACTTAAAGTTCAGTATATTAAATGTAATTTTACCTAAGTTTAAAAAAGGAAGAGATTCATCTGGCCTTTGGTTCAAGATAGAGGACTAAACATCCCTTTATTCACATTTCTAATTAAATTGTACAGAGATGCTAGTTAAAATACACAAAACGGAATAGAGTCATTATAGGCAGTGAAGAACGTCATGTAGGCTGGGGCATCAAAATACCAGGCAATTCAGCAGAGAATTTATGGAAGATTGAAAATGGTGGGATTATACTGAGGAACAACCTAGACTGGAGGGCATTTCATCGCACATATGCACATAAGTCTGCAGTGGAGAGTTATCCCTTGCAGGGCAGAATGGTTCCTCATTGAGAGGCTTGGAGACATCGTACAGTAGGTGCCAGGAGGGACCCACTGAAATGATAAGTTGAAGAGACATCTTCAGAACAGATGTGCTACTCTTGCCTCCTCCATCTTTCCTTCCTACTTTCCTTCATCATCAATATACAAACAGAGTTCCTGGTCTCTGTGTTTATCCTCAGACTAAACTCAGAGAACTGTATGTTAAAGAAATTAATTGCTCTGTTGAGGTGTAGAATTGGTGTAGGCACAAAGGATGTAGCCCTTATCATTTTAGCCTGATCAGAGAGGCTGGGGGTTGGGTGTGGTCCAAGTATAAGCATCTGCTCTATCTCCAAGCATCCCCATGAAAGACTTTCCTGCAGCCAGCCCTCCCACTGAAGGAAACAGACCCTTGTACTTGCAGAGATATGCCATTCCAGCTGCCTTCATTCATAAATATGAATGGATATCTCAGGACTGTCAGATATTTGAGGAAATAAATAGCACAGAGGAGAAGCAGCAAAAACAAGTGGCCTAAAAAGAAACTGACAAATCTTGGACAATGAATAATTTTAAAAATCATTTAACAAATGATTCCTAAATATCCAGTGTGCTCCAGAAACTGTTACAGGCACTTGGGACACATCAGTGAATGAAACAAAGATCTCTGCTTCATGGAGCTTACCTTCTAGCAGGAGAGACAGACAGTAGATAAATAATAAACAAAAAGAATATGCAATTTATGTAAGATGATAAAGATGAAAATAGAACACAAAAAAACAGTGTAAAAGGGATAAAAGTATTGGTGTGGGGCAGAATGAGTTATGGTTTTAAACAGAACAGTCAGAGCAGGCCTTATTGAGAAGATGCCATTTGAGCAAAGACTTGAAGGTAGTGAGGGAATCAGCCAAGATGTAAGAGCTTTCCAGGAGGAGGGAACAGCCAGTGCAAAAACTGTAACTCAGGAGATCATCTAGTATCTTTCAGGTAAGCAAAGGTGCATTGCTTCTGTTTGCAGCAGAGGACTGAGGCAGAGTAATAGGAGAGGAGGGAAATAACCCAGCCCAGACCTTGTAAGGCTTTGTAGGCTTTTACTCTGAGTGAAATGGGAAGCCCTTGCAGGAAAAAGAGCAGAGGAGTTACATGATCTGACTTCAAATTTAAAAGGATCATGCTGGCTGCTGTGGGGAGGGCGGGGCTGGAGACAGTTAAGAGGCTGTCACTGAAATCCAGGGGAGACATCATGATGAATGGGACTAGGGTGTTAGCAGTGGGGACAGTGGGAAGAGACTGTATTTAGAGTATGTTTTGGAGGTAGAGAAGGCAAAGAAAAAATCATACCCTTCTTAAGAGGCTACGGTGACCTGCTGGATGAAGTCCAAGCTCAGTAGTAACCAGGTGACCTGAGCTTATAGAACAATAACAAAAACTTTATCAAAAAAAATAATGAGACCCCTCACAGAGATGCAATAAGATTATAGGAAGAACATTTCTAGATATTAAAAAATAACCTCTGTGATTTCCAAAATTAAAAACAAACTGAAAAAAATACAGTCTATCACTGAGAGTTACAGAAGATAATAGAAAGAAATATTTTACTATGTCGAGAAAAAAACACAAAGAAATATAAATTAGGAGGGACTTGGAAGATAGTTTCAAGAAGCCTAACTTGTGAATATAAAGGAGTTCAAATGGCGGAAAATACATAGATTCGGAGGGGGAGCAAACAAATAATTTCTAGAAGAAAATTTCCCTAGGCTCAAAAAAAAAATGAAAAAAAGACTTGATATCATATATCGAAAGGATTTACAAGGCCCATGCATAGTAAGCACACCTAGACATATCCTGATTAAATTTCTGAATTTGAAGAATCATGAGAAAATCTTTTAGGATTCTAGATTCAATGAAAGCTACTAACAAAGAAAGGACAACCAGCATCAGATTTCCATTTGCTACAAGGAGAGCTGAAAGGCAGTCTTCTGGGAGAAAGAGACTGTGATCTAAGCTCTAAATACATTGATAAGTTATTGCTCATCTAACAGAGCAAACAGAGAGTGTACCACTCATAAACACTATCTGAAAAAACTTCTTGGGAAAGAAAATTACTGAAAAAGAAAATAGAATGGATTCCACTCAATAGATTGTATAATTAAGAAAAACTGGAAGATATTAGTCATTATGGTGAAGAATGTAAATATTTCTTCTCTCAACAAGAATAAAATAAGGTCAATTGACTACCTATCCATCTGTCTATCTATCTACCTACGTATTTATCTACCTCCTCAAAGGATAATGATCATATTACTGAAAATTAACAATGCAAGTGCTAAGTAAACTTTAAAACAGGAGAGACATGTAGCGGAAGACTAAATGACAGCCGCCAGCTGAAATTCTGAACTATCTTCGCAAAATCCAGGAAGAAGTTGAGGGCAGGACTAAGGAAAGGGGGCTGGAGGTGGGAAGTAAAGGCAATGTTGTTTCATTTCTGGATTTGGGGAGATGTTGGCAAATATAATATCTTGGTGGAGGTAATATTATTACCTTTGTATGTCATCAGCGAATTTGAAAAGCATAGGAGAATTTCCAAATTAATGTTGGTAGGGAGAGGGGGAGGGATAAAAGTAATTGACCCATACAACAAAAGTAACAAAGTGGATGAAAGGAAACCACAAAAGCAACAAGTAAAAACATAAAGAGGATGGAAAGTAAAATGAATTATATTACTTTTCAAGAGCATTGTGAGCAAACTAAATTAACCTACCAAAAGATGGATAGCAGTAAGTTGGGATAAAACAGTAAATCCAGCTGTATGTTGTTTTTAAAGGTGACAAAGAAAGGTCAAATATAAACTCTCATTTTTTTAAAAAAGATGCAATATTTCTTGCCCTTGCAGTGCACCAAAGGTTTGTGCTTAACAGAATTCCCATGAGCAGTTCAAGATACCCCAGCAATAGTTCCATTTGGAGAGGAGTCCTGGGTACTAAATCTTTCTTGGGAATTCTAAACATTTAATCTGATCAGAGGGTACAGACCTGAATTGATAATTAGCCAGAGTTCCTACAGGTGAGAAAAGCAGAGTTAAACTATCTCACTTTTGTGAGGACCTTCTCTGTCACTGGATTCCACTAATAGAGAACACTCTGTCCTGGGCTACCACCTTCATAGATTTTTCAATATAATCACCATCAGATGAGGTTTGGGAATTTGTAATTTTCATAAGCTCCCTGGTGATTCAGAAATGCCTTTGGGTTTAGAAATGATTCCTCTTAGCCCAGATGCAGCCTATGTTAGTGTTGTACAATACAGTGAATATAGAACCGAAACACACCAGCCTGCATTATACATGAGTAATCTTGACAACCCCAGAATATGCCCTTTGGTTTAGGCATACACAGTAGACATTCATGCATTGGCCTGGTGAGGGACTCTGGGTGTCTTTGGCCTGATAGTTGACAACTGTACCTATGCCAACAGGATCAGGTGGCCCTTAAGGTTACAAAGACAACTTCAGTTTCAGATAATCACTGTTAGCTGGTAGAACACCTCTATACCATGTTGATTAAATTAATTTTGCTTGCTCAATGGCAAAAATCTAGAAATAGGAAATATGTGTTATAAGGTAATTTTTGCTATCTATGCTAGCCAAATGAATGCTGACATCAGTTTCTCTATTTAAGGAACCATTGCTACTTCTCAATGAGCTCCTTGACATGCTATATAAAATGCATTTTAATTATGTTTCTTTCTTTGCCCTTTGCCCTCTCAGGCTTTTCACAAAAAGCAGCAGGAGCCTCTACAAACATTTGATGTTATCTTTAAGATGCAATCCAAGAACTAGTTGGTTTGCCAGCATGCTGTAGTATTAAGAAATTATACTTAGCCTGTCCAGGGATATTTTTTGGCGGGAAAAAACATCTATAGTTTAGCTGTCATTTAGTTTCAGGCTTAGAGTAATGGAAGGGATAAAATAATGCATAACTTCCTCCTGTTCTCGACAATCTTCCCCACACTTAGGTCTTGCGCTTCTGAAAATGACTCTAAAACTCCCTCTGGCTTGTGAGTCCTTCAATGTCAAACTTTCTGTAACATTCTCAAACAGCAGGTCTCCAACCTTTTGTGTTGGCATCCTACTCTTGATAACTAGACTTTTTTCTTGGATACAGTTAAGAAATTTACATATTCAAAATGGGATATTTGCAAGGTGTTACCTTAGTTATTTATTGTTCTCATGGAGATCAATCTTAGCATCAAAAATAGTGGGACAAGCTTCCCTGGTGGCGCAGTGGTTGAGAGTCCGCCTGCCGATGTAGGGGGCGTGGGTTCGTGCCCCGGTCCGGGAGGATCCCGTGTGCCGCGGAGTGGCTGGGCCCGTGAGCCGTGGCCTCTGAGCCTGCGCGTCCGGAGCCTGTGCTCCGCAGCGGGAGAGGCCGCGGGAAGTGAGAGGCCCGCGTACCACAAAGAGAAAAAAAAAAAAAAAAAAGGGGGCAGCCAGACACCCTGTGCCGCCTGATGTGATGCAATATGAAATTCACAGCATCACCTACAAAGTATTCTTGCCAAAAATGCTTAACTGAAGCTAATCAAGCTTTTAGCTCTAACTTCCAGCTTACAGAAGATACGAAGGAAAGGAAAACAAGTTAAATGATACTGTATCTATCCTCACTTCTCGTAGTCCGTCATATAATAGTGACTTTCCCTGCAGCCTCAAATTCCTAGGCCTTATCTTTCTTCATTGTACTTGCCTGGCAAAACCCCGCTTTGGTTAAACCCAATATTCCATTCTCTGGACCAACTGCATGCCTCTGAGCAACTGTTTATGGCTGGTAGAAAGCACACAACTTTGCTGACTGGTATCATTTTGAATCTCTGACCACAAACCTCAAGTGAGCCCTTGGGACTCCTTGGCAATTTCACTCTCCTCAAACCTCCAAAACCACTTTCCTCTTCCTTACTCTCAACTGATCAGCTTGCTTCTCATTTACTGAGAAAATAAAAGCAGTCATTAGAGAACTTCCTCATCTTCCCACCACAAAATCTATTATTCTATCTTCAGCTTTACCGTAAATTCAGCCTTCCCTTTTCAAGGATGGATAAACTTACTATGCTCCTATCTAGGGCTAACTCCTTCCTTTCATCCCCAGTCAGCACTCGGTGACTTTGTTCCTGCAACTTTCCCTCTTCTTTATCTGTCAAATTTCCCTGTAAATTGGATCAGCATGAAGAAAGCTGTAATATTTTTATCCCTTAATCCTATTGCTGTACTTAGCAAATTTTCAGGGAAGCTACATTCAGTGTATCAGCTTCTTAACCTCCCATTTTTCCTGCCTCACCGCCCCCCCCACCACCAAATTAAGGAGAATAGTATAGTGAACATCTATGTCCCCACCACCCAGCTTCAGAAGTAAAATATTACAAACACACTTAAAGCTTATTTCTGTCTCTCCTGGATCACAGTCCCCTCCCTTATGCCCTACCTCAGAGGTAGCTCATGCAGCACGGGGAAAACTGGGATATTCAGTTCTCCTACTGCAGGAAATATAGTTGATAATGGTCCCAGATGATTCTCTTCTGAATATACCACTGTATAAGTTCCCCCAGGTTTCTCCCAGTAATGACTGTACATGGGGGGTGGGGATACAGGTTCAGGCCCACTTCTCTTTAATGCAAAGACTTGCATAAAGGTGACTGGCTTAAGGACTCCTCAACGGCCTCACCTTGACATTCTTACATCCCTGCTGCAATGTGAATCTCTCTCACCCAGTCCTTCTCTCCCTCTCTCCTTTCACAGGTGCCAATCCTGTCGTGGGGTGTGAAGGGTTTTCCTGATAACTTCTGCTTCTTCCCCTTTATCCTTCACAGCCATTTTCCCTAAAAGTTACTTGCCATCTAATCCTATCATGGAGTACCAAAGTAACACAGACACTAGCCTGATTTTGGTGTTTATTATTTTCATGTCTGTCTGTCTTTCTGTCTTTTATATACTCATCTATTATTGTTTTAGGTTATTAAGCTTTGTACATAGCCTCTTGTAACTTTTTTTCACAATGATATTTATTTAATATTTATCTATGTTGAATGATGTAACTGATAATAATTTTTACTGCTGTATTAATACATTATCTAAATATACTATAATTTATTCATTCATTCTCCTATTAATGCACATCTATGTTGTTCCAAATTTTCTTTGTGATACACAGGAGTTAAATGCTGAGTCGTAGTGTTTGTGCATCTTTGACTTGACAAGATATTGTCAAATTGATCTCAAAGTGGTTGTTTCAATTTTCACTCCTACTAGTAGCTTCTCTACGTTCTTGTCATCTCTTGATATGTCAGATTTTTTGGTTTTGGCTAATATGATGGATGAAAATTATCTTAGTATGGTTTTAATGTACATTTCCCTGATTACTAGTGAGATAGAGCATCTTATTATATATTTATTGGCACCATGGATGTCCTTTTCTTTGAATATCTGTTTAACACTTTCGCCCATTTTTCTACTAGGTTGTTTTTCTTATTGACATTGGAATTCTTTATATATTCTGGATATCAATATTTTCTCAGTTATATTCTTTGCAAATATATTATTTCAGGCTGTGACATGTCTTTTCACTTTGTTTATGGCAACTTTTGAATCACAGAAATATAAAGTTTTAATGTAGTCAAATATTTCAATCTTTTCCTTTATGGTTTTCTCTCTCTCTCTCTCTCTCTCTCTCTCTCTCTCTCTCTCTCCCTCCCTCCTTTCTCTTGATGGGTCTAGTTTCAGGAATTCTGGTCTATCTTGAGATTATAAATATATTCTCACAATTTATTCCAGAGGATTTCAAATCTGCCTTTCACATTTAGGATTTCAGTGTATCTGGAATTGATTTTTGTATATAGTTAGGTAACAATCCAATTCATTTTTTTCTAATTTGAATAACAGTTAACCCAGCATTGTACGTGAGTAGTCTGTTCTTTCCTTGCTGATCAGTGATGCCATATATCAAGTATCCATATATTTGGATCTGTTTATGAGCTCTTTATTCTGTCTTATTGATCTATTTGTCCATTCTAGCACCATTATCACACCTTTTAAAAATTATTACAGTTTTATGAGTCTTGCCATCTGTTTTTCTTCTTCAAAACTCCCTTGGCTCTTCTTAATTTTCGCATATCCATATAAGTTTAAAATCAGCTCGTGGTGTTCCATGCGAAACCCTGTTGAGAATTTGGAATAGCATTGAAGTATCCAATTAATATGGAAAAAATGGGCATCTTGACAAAACTGACTCTTTCTACACATGAACATTGTTTATCTCTTGATTTATTCAGGTCTTTAATTTCTTTCAATAAAGTATTACAATTTTACTCCTAAAACCCTTATATTTTTGATGCTATTGTAAACGGCCTTAATATTTTTTCACTTTATATTTGTTTTTCTGTATAGTAACCCTACTGATTCTTGCACATTGATCCTATATCTAGCAGTATTGATGATCTCTCTTATTGATTATAATACTTTGACTATATATTCTTTCAGTTTTCTAGGTGGACAATTATATCATCTGTGAGTAAAAACTGTTTTACTTCTCTCTTTCTAATCCTTACACTCAAGTTAACACCTCTAGTATCAATCTCAGTTTAATCAGGCGTTTATTCTCCTCAAGCCACTGAAACCTTTTTATCTGAGTCATGAATAGCCTTCATGTTACCAAATCCAGTGGTTGAATCTCAGTCCCTAGCTTACTCAAACTCTCACTGCCAGTAACTAGGACTATGCCCCCTTTTCTGAAATACTTTCTTCACTTATCTTCGGGGACAACATCCCCTGGTTTCCTCCTATAGCCCTCGCTGCGTATTCTCGGTCTTATTTGCTGGTTCCTTCTCATGTCCTAATCTGTCAATTTGGAATGATCCAGTATTGGACCCTTCAACCTCTTTCCGTTTTTCTTTACACTTGCTGGTCAGGAGATCTCATTCAGCCCACATGCTAATAACTCAAACTTCTATCTCCAGCACCAGTCTCTCTTGAATGCTACAAGTTTTTATCCAGTAGTCAACCCAACATTTTTACTTGGAAGTCTAATAGATATCTCTAACTCAACACATTCAAAACATACACTTTTCTCTCTATCCCCACACTAAGACCCTTCCTAAGGATTCTTCGTTTTGGTAAACATCAGCACCATTTATCTGTTGCTGGGGCCAAAACCTAAAAGTCAACTTGGATTTCTTTTTCTCTCACGTCCAACATTGACTTATTCGCAAGTCCTGTGGGCTCAGTTTTAAAAATATGTCATAAGTCTGACCACTTCTCATCAATTCCTTTGCCCCTACCTTGGTCTGAGCAACTATCTTTTTTTTCTGAACTAATGCAGTAACCACCTAGCTGATCTCCTTGTTTCCACTTTGTCCCATTTACAGTCTATTTTCCATACAGCAGCTGAAGTGATTTTTTTTTTTTAAACAGGGATACAATCTGGTATCAAACAGGGATACTTCCTTGCTCAAAACTTTCTGATGACTCCCTATCACACTTAGAATATAATCCAATGTCTTACTTTGGCATAAGAATATAATCCAGTGTCTTACTTTGGCATAAAAGGTCTCACATGAACTGACCCTTGGCGACTTTCTGACCTCATTTTCTATCATCCTTGCATTTGTTCCATTCAAGCCATACTGTCCTATTAGCTGTTCTTCAAACATAACAAAGTCATGCCTACCTCAGAGCCTTTGTACTTACTATTTCCTGTGTATGGATGCTCTTTTTATTCCAGATCTTTGCGTGAATCTCTTCCCCACTTAATTTAGACCTCTACTCAAAAATTAACTTATGAGGAGCACTTCCCCGACCACTCTCTATAAAATTCCCACTCACTCCCTATTTCCTCTTAACTTGCTTTATTTTGAGTTTTTTCATAGTACTTACCACTCTTTGACTTTTTTTTTTTTTTTTGGTACAGTTATGTATTGCTTGTTTCCTCAACCAGAATATAAATTCCTTGAAGGAAGATGCTTTCTATATCTATACTGCTGCATTGTTAGTGCCTAGGGAATTACCTGGAACCTAGTAGGGGTTCAATAAATGTTTATTGAATCAAAGGATAAGGATGTCCCTTAGGACTTATAAAAATATCTACAGTTTTCTTTCTTTGTACTGGTTTGCCTTTCAGCTCAATGTCACAATTTGAACAGAACAATTTCCTGTCCCAAATATATTCATAACAAATTCTCACCTATTTTAGTAAACATACAATCTTCCTCTAGTCCTGATTAGATGATAACTATTATCTCTTTATTCACAGCAAGTTTTACCCTTGAAGTCCAGTCTTTTGCGTCATAATCCCTTTAACTCAACATTTTATTTTATATAAAGCACTTTGACTAGAAAGAAAAATAAAGTTTACATAATGGTCTAATTTGGTGGCACACAAGTGAAGGGCTGGCTGTCTAGAATGTGATCTTGGAGAAAATATTCTCTATGGTAAAGTCTAATTTCTAAGAGCGTTAAGACCACAGAACTGAGAATGAATTTTATATCTTAAAACCACACTGTAGGAAAATAGTGAGGATGTATTTATTTTGTGGCTTTGACTTAGTTGTCTGAAGCCAGTGATCTTGGCTGATAGGAGGAAAATCTCCAGGGGGGTCTCTTTGTTTTATGGATAGTCACACCCTCAGCACTGTGTCTTTGTAATCATATGGTAGTTGGCCTGTATATTTACTCACACAATGACTGAACTATGCAAAGAAAATGTAATTTGGTTGCTCAACACTTTACTCCCTGAAACAGATCTAATCACTGCCTTGAGTCCTTCTGTGCTGCAGAGAAAGTCTTAAACTGCCAGGAGTGATTTCTCTATGTCTTTTGGTTTAACACAATATTGTGGTTAGCGTGTGGAGCTCTGTGTGTGGAACATGAGTTATTTTAATTTTGGGCTTTTTAAAAATATTTGTTATTAATTCCTTTCTGTAAGTGATTGAAAAGCCTGTAGCTTGTAGATAAATGCTCAGACTTCTTCCCCCTGTGTGACCATCTTCATGGTGGCTCTGTACATGTCTTCGTGTTACCCTCTGGATCCCTGCTCACCTGTGCCGTGATGCTGTCCCTTGTTTCACCAGCTGCCACTTCCACTAGTGGCATCTGCTGTTGACCTTTTCCCTGGGCTCAGTAGTCCCTCTCTGCTGAAGGGCCTCAGCTGAGTTTCACGGCCTCCTTGGCCTTTCTGGTGATGATATCACTTTGTACTTGGTGTAGCAACTCCCTCTAGGAAGTTTTCTGGTCTGATTCCCACCGCTTTGCGGGGGCTTAGTCTTTCCCACGCTATGTGGAAGCCAAACACAGCCCAGGGGCATTAACTCAGATTTTCAGCTTAACTCTGCTTCACGACCACTGCCAGCTCCTGGGGCAGCCTCCAGGAGATGGGTGCTTAGGGCACTAGAGAAGCAGTCCCTTTTCTAAGGCTACAAACATAGTACGGGGAAAATAATCTCTGTGCTTTTGGCTTTCTTCTGGGGATCTCACTGGCTTGTTGACTCAGGCTGGGGTGTGGGGAGACAGGAGCAGAAAGTTGAGGGGAAACTCCTGACAATCATGTGACTGCTTTCCTCCCTCTCCATCTCTTTCTTCCCCTTTCCACACACCCCTTGGGTTCCTCTCCTTTTTCTTTGTGACAGTGGCTTTCTCTATATCATAACTTCTTTTATCTTGTGGTGAACTTACCCTGCTACCTGCCTTTGAGCAACAATAGTAGGTAGAATTCATGAAGAGATTTCTGATTATAGGAGATCCAAAAATCTTACCTATGTTACATATGAAAACAATAGGTTTAAATTTTTAATTGAACCTATTGTTTTTATCAAAATGGCGTGCCAGGTGTCTTGAAGATTTAGCCTCTACCCTATATAAGATAAGGCTACTAACATTGCATTAAAATGCTGTTGTGAGACTTTGAATGAAAAAAGCAGTGGACAGAGCCTAGGAGAAGGTTTGACTCATAGAAATGGGCTCAGAACTGCCTCACTGCCTCTCTCTCTCTCCCTAGGAGAGTAATAGAGTGTTATTATTTTTTCCTAGAGCATGAATTGTTTTAATTATGGATGTTTTAAAAATGTTTGTTATTAATCCCTTTCTATAAATGATTTAAAAGGCTGCCTCTCTTCTCTGTGCACTTAGTTAAACACTTTTCATCCTTAATGTAGTCTCTCCAGAAGGAAATGTTTGAAAGGAGAACCATGTGCCAGAGATGCCAAGAAGCTATTACTGGTTAAGTAAACTGATACTCAATGTGATTAAGACCCACTATCTCACCAGTCGCCACAATTCTTTATGTTAGGAAGAAAATGTCTTACTTTTCAATATGGAAAAAGATGAGAGAGAAGTTATTTACTTTTCTTAAAATCAAAGCAAATTGAATATTAGAACAGAGCCAGTCTTCGCTGACTTGTAATCTGGTCCTCTGGGACTTCACTTCTATAGGAAAAGTCTTGAATTTGGCCCATGTTTGAACTAAATAGCAAAGAAGATAATTTTAATTATTTTATAATTTAGGGCCAGGTAATGCTTATTTTGATTTTGATTCAACGAAAGTGAAGAATTTCTGAAACTATTACGAAGAAATAGTGCTAGACACAATTTCCAAGGCTTGAACTTACCCAATCCCCAGGCATTTAGTTAAAAGCATTTCAGACTTAATGTAAGCTGTAGAAGAAAATGCTGGAAAGAAGAATTGTGTACAGGAGATGCCATAAAATTATTGGTAAGGTATAGCTCCAGGAAAATTGAAAGTAGGCTTTTAGAGGGTGTAGAGTTTGGGAGAAGCAGTGAATGTATTTGCTCTCTCTTAGTTGAAAACAGTCAATGCTAAATTCTGAGAGTGCCTAAGTGATTTGATTTTTCTGCTTAGTGGGAATAAATAGGGTTAGGAGGATAATTGCACTGCCTCTCTAATTCTTTAAGGAAAGGATGATTAACTCTATATTTTGAAGGTAGGGCAGATATTGAGATAAAGATTGTGTTGGTGCCTCTCGTGCAGCATGGAGCAGAGAGTGAATTCCAGTGACAAGGGTGGGTTACTCAGTTAGAATAATTCAATATTTATTCATTAGTCAATCATGTGTTCATTCCTTCAACAGACACCATGATAAGTGCTGAGGATATCAAATAAGACACAAGCTCTTCCTCTGAGGATGAGTTTCTGTGTGTGCAAAGATTATCGGGAAAGGGGGAAGTTAGTGCATTAAAAGAGGACATCACTGATTTGAAATCTTGTAGCAACACCTGTGGCCTCTGTTTGTATAGATAGGATTTTTGGTAAATTAGGAGGGAAATCTAGACCCTTTTGACCAATCCAAGGGGTATGGTAGGTACCCTCATGGTCCAGAAGAGAACACACCTCCAAGCTGAAGATGAATCAGGTAAACGACCAACATGAGTAGTCATGTGACCTGAATTCACACTTCAACTGGAGTAACTTCTTGGAGAAAAGAGAGCAGAACATACCCTGGAGTGACAATTCCAGCAGACTTCTGGCTCATGGGAGAACTTAGTTTTAAAATATTTCTCGTACTGGGACTTCCCTGGTGGTCCAGTGGCAAAGAATCCACCTTACAATTCAGGGGAAGCGGGTTCGATCCCTGATCTGGGGGCAACTAAGCCCATGCTCTGCAACTACTGAGCTTGCGCGCCTCAACTAGAGAGCCTGTGCGCAGCAAGCTACAGAGCCCACGTGCCCTGGAGCCTGCATGCCACAACTAGAGAAGAGTAAACCCACATGCCACAACTAGAGAGAAGCCCGCACCTCGTGATGAAGAGACCGCTCACTGCAACAAAGCGATCCTGCATGCCTCAGCGATGATTTCGCGTGCCGCAACTAAGACCTGACACAGCCAAAAAATAAATATAAATAAATAAATAAATAAATAATAAATCTTAAAAAAATAAAATACAATATTTCTCATACTAAGCCAGCAAGTGATAAAGAAGGACACTTATTCCAGTACATTGGGGAACATTAGGTGGTTATAAGTATCTACAGAAAATATATAATATTTATTTCATTTTTAGTCCTAGTAAAAACATCCATCTGTGACTTCCTTTGGTTTCTGAGTAGCAGCTTGGACAAAAGCCAAGTATGACACTGCTATACACATGCAACGGAATTTTATTTGGGAAAACCATGAGTGTGGACTCTCAATAAAATGTCATAAATTTCTTATTCATCCATCCATCTATCTAGTCATCAATTCATTGATAAAATATTTATCAAGCACCTCTTCCATTTCAGGCATTTTGCCTACCACTGGAGATACAGCAGTGAACAAGATAGACACACCCCATCTCAAGAAGTATATGGTATAGCTTCCTTAACTATTGAATTAAGTAAGATTGAAGAAGAAAAATACATGGAATCCCTGTGTCTCAAGGTCCATCTACTGGGGTGGATATAGAAGTAGGGCTATACTATTCACAAAAGATCGTGTCTGTTTGCCCTGCCCCAGCCTGCTTTGTGAGAACTCACAGTCATCTCCTAAAAGTTCTGCACAACCTCAGGGGTATCTTCGGTCTGTTCCATGTGAAATTTACAGTTTCCCCCTCTTCTCCAGATTATTGTGACAGTCTTTTATTTCTGCTAAAGTTAATAGTAGCAGCTCTGTTGCCTGTCATTTTCCTCATACCTCCAATAACTACCCACCTTTCTCTCTTCTACCATTTCCTTCTTATGTTTCTGAGAGAGACGAAGCCATCATAAGACAACTCCTTCGTCCTTCCAAATCCAAACCTACCAGTGTCTTAGCCATGTTACAATGGATGGACTCCCCTGTTTCGAAGGACAGCTTCTGCACGTGAGCTCTAGATCCTATCTTCCCATCTCTCTCCATCTACTCAGGAACTTGGCTCCAGTAATAATCCCTTCTCTCTCCTGTGATTAGCTCTCTCTCCCAGATCATTCCCATCAGTACGGAAGCATACTGCATGTAAAGTACTCAGGGCAGAGCCTTGTACAACAAAGGCTCAGTACATATCATCTATTAGTATTATTATTACTGTCATCTTCTTCTTCAGGATCATCCACACTGAGCTTTGTCACAGTGATAAGTATTAGGCCTTCCATATTCAAGTCTTGAAAAACTCCATTCCAAAGATTGTCACCAGGACCAACATTTAGGACTCAAGGATTATGAGGATAAGAAATGGGGTCTTAATATTCTCTTCCTTTTTGTAACAAAAGATAGGAAGACAGAATGCGCTGACACCACGAGATGACTATGCTCACATGGTGGTTAATGGGGATAGTGAAACAGAAAAGGTGTAATTTAAAGTGTTGCCACATGACAGCTTATTTGGAGGAATCTCAAAAGCGCAAGTAGGAAAATAGCTCAACAAATTCTTAGTTCAATAGAAAGAGGGGTGATTAGTTAATATGGCCATTAACTATTGAGTGAGGGGATAAGTATAGGGCATGACTTTTCAAGGAGTTACTCTAAATGACAAGAACACACAGAATTATTTTTTATATAGCAAGGAGACTTATTAGTGGGTTCTTATTGTTATTTACATGGTTGATCCTAAAAAAATTGACTGTTCTGGAAAAAGATAGTTTCTTTGCCATGATTTATATTTCATTTTTATTTGAAAGTTTTATCTTCAAAGACTCCTGGTGCTCATATGTTGAAAGATTGGAACCCACGTGGAACAAGTTAGAAGGTATGCTGAAACTTTATACAATGCAGAGAAGGATATAGACTAGGAACCCACAAGACTGGAACGCTGAGAACTCACCGAGTAGCCAGACTGACTCCTATAGTGGACATTTTTATTTTTGCAGCTCAGTGTCTCTTCTCCCTCTGGTAGTAACAGCAATCCCAACTGTGCTTTGGAGAATCACTCCTCTTCCATTGGATGTAGTCAATAGTGGTACCTGTCTTCCTCTGGCCAGTGGGTGGGCACATGCCCCAAGCTTGGCCGACCTGATGCCTTTTCTCTGGAACTGAAGTCTTGCAGAATGTGTTCAAAGTAGATTCATTCCAGTAATGGCCTCCTGGAGAGCGTGTCCCTTCATTCCTGTTGCCTCAGTGCCCAGAACGGCTCTGGTTTCTGGTCTTTCTGAACTTTGGCTCTTTAGATTTTCCTTTAACTCTGTGACCTCAGCTTCTTTCCAATGCGTTTTCTTTTTTCTTCGATTAAGGACGCTCAAAATGATTTCTGTTGCTTGCAACAAAAGAACACTTACTGACACATGTCCTCACCCCAAGTGAGGAGACAACTAGCAGTGCCTCCTCTATCACAATGTTTGTGGGGGTGTGGCTGGCTACCTTCCTCCTCAGATGGTGTTTGTTTTCTGGAGTCCAATTTGAGAGGTGAAACTAGATGCAATTTTTATGAATTCTGTCTGAGTTGGAAGATGGACCCATGCTATAAGGGAAGTAACCTAGAAACAGGCACTTTGATCTTTGGGAAGAGTGGGAATGAGTGTGGGAGAATTTGGCAAGGGCTAAGCAGGGGATCAAGGTCCTGGACAAACCGTTTGGAATCTAGGAGAGGGCTTCAGTCTCGCTAGAAAATGAAACTCACTCCTAAAACCAAGGCAACAACAAAAAAAGAATAGTGGTGGAGATAACATTACAGCTTGGAAGGCATAATTGCTAGGGCCCCTTCAGGCTCAGTTCAAGAATGAACCAGTTGGGGATAATGGGTACCTAGCTGAATGATTTAAAGGAGTCACCTAAAACTGGGTTCGAAACCTACATTGAAAAATTGTGTTCTTCCTCTGGTAGTGATGAGACTGTAGAGAATTGCTTTATGGGTGAGATAAATGTCTCTTCCTCTGGGATGTTTTCCCCATCATTTCCCCTTTTCTATCTCTCCTGCATATGTTGGTCTTGATGCTCCTACCGTGTGTCCCAGTGGTAACCTCTATTTGACCTGTCATGTTATTTTTTTGTCTCCCCAACCAGACCGTCAGCTTCACAAAAGAACAACTGTTTCCTTTCTTCTTCACCTTCGTATCCTCAATGTCAAGCATAGTGCCTGACACTTAATAAAAATGTGTTGAATAATGAATAAGCAAAAAGGAAGCTAAAGAGTTTATCAGAGAGGTAGAAGGAGATTCTGTGAAAAGCAAGGCAATGAAAAGTCCTTTTTACTTCTTGTAGTATTATATTTAGTAATGTATTTACAGAGTACTTTATCTGAGGTCAATTCTAAATGATAAAAATAAGAGGTCCCCTGACAGTAATTATGGGATTTTTTAATAATAAAGTAAAACTTCTCTAAAGCATGTTAAATCTTTTCATGCAGCGTATTTTTTTTTTATTTTACCAGACCAATCAGCTAATATACATAAGAAAATGTTTTGCTTCACAGTGACATATGACAACTTTAACAGCACCTATTAAAGTGCTTTACACATAATAGTTGTTCAGCACCTGTTTGTTGACAGAGCAAATATATTCAGCAAAATTGACCTCTTTTTATAAAACAGTTTTAAGGCTAAGAATATCTATTCACTATTTAATTCTATAATAGCTCACATTGCAGCAAAAGATTAAATGAGAATAAAAAAGAAAATATTCTCTATCGTTTCCTGATGCAAACTTTGTGTCATAACTTATTCTTGCTCTTCCAACCAGTGAGGTCTGGACTGAGTTGCAACACATCTTGTCACCTGACATACAAAAAAAACCTTTGATAAATCTTAATTGCACACATAAACTGCATTAAAATCTTAATCCTGCATGAAAGAATAGCTCCATTTACCTAATGAGTCACTTTCTTCTTCTTGCTGGAAAATAAAAGCTTGTGATATTTGAAAAGGTAGACTTTGCCAATGGACTTATGTCTCTATAAATCATCATAGACAGTGATTCCTTGAAAAACAGGTTTCATGTAATATTTATGTAAGCTGCACATGACCTTGAATGAAAGCAAAGGTTAGAAGAAAGTGTTCTTATTGTTCAACAGAACGCTTCTCTATTTTGTCAAATGTTACTTACTCAGGTCATATGCAAATTTTTTGGAACTGAACAAATGTTGTTTATTTTAAAACTAAGCTATAGGGAAATATGGCATTTCTTTTTAGAATCAATACTATTTTATCTTGTACTCGTAGAAAATCTCTTTTAAAAAGCAAAGAGGAATACCAGCAGCAAAGCTGGATACAGAATGAACGTGGGTAAGTAAAGCATTAAAATGTCCTCTAACCGTTCATGGCACTGATTCTGGAGAGAATCATGAAAGCAGATGGAAAAGATCAGATGTCTGGTTGGTAGGGTACAGGTTGCTGTGTTTGATAAACATGTACCCTGGGGCTTCCCTGGTGGCGCAGTGGTTGAGAGTCCGTCTGCCGATGCAGGGGACACGAGTTCATGCCCCGGTCCGGGAAGATCCCACATGCCGCGGAGCGGCTGGGCCCGTGAGCCATGGCCGCTGAGCCTGCGCGTCCGGAGCCTGTGCTCTGCAACGGGAGAGGCCACAGCAGTGACAGGCCCGCGTACCGCAAAAAAAAAAAAAAAAAAAGTTAAATTTGAATTACTTAAACAGCAGAATATGGAGGAATTAAGATGATAATTATGATCCTTACATTTCTTCCTTCTATCTGTTCATTCCCCCTCATCATTTATTAGGCATTAATGGAAGAGGAGCTGCAAAGTGGTTCGCTCACCGCCCACTCCATCTCCTTTTTAGCATGACTGCCAGGGAGGTTGAAATTACATTTCCCAGACCCCTCTGCAGCTAGGATTCCACATGTGAGCCGTGTCTCCTCAAGCATATATAACCTGTGTGAAGAGTGTCTCAACATATGGCTTACAGGCTCTGCGACGTAATGTGATGGCGCACATTCTGGAGTTGTGCAGAGTATCATGCTGTGATGGCGACTTCTGGAGTTGTGCAGAGTATCATGCTTTTGTAAGTGAGACTTGGAAGGAAGAGTACTGAGTGGTTGGTGTAAATATGCAGGGAGATAGAATCTTCTGGCAGGTAGGGTGGTGCAATGTTTGATTCTCCTGCAGAAGCTTTGATAAAGGGACTAGTGGTCTTATCATTGGTGAGAGTGAGATTTCAGCTAGGAGAGTCCCTTACAGGGACTGAGTGTTCTAGTGCCTGAGAGTTGTTGGTTGAATAACAGCCAAGCTGCACAACCTGCCTCTCCTAGAAATTTTGTTAGCTGTCTTACACCTCGTAATAACTCCCTTTTTGCATAAACCAGCTAAATTGGATTATGTGTCCAGAAACTATGGAATCTGATAGACAACATCTATGATAGGTACTGTAGATAGAAAAGTGGATTTATGCCCAAATCTTTATTCGTGCTCACTGATATTCATCCTGAAGGGCTTTGAAGTCTTATGGAGGGGGTGAAAATAGGCATGTAAATAACAGTAAAATGTATTTATTTATTAATTTATTATTTTAAAAAAACTTCTTAAAATGCAATGTTAAAAGTTACTTTCTATTTACAGTTATTACAAAATATTGGCTACATTTTCAGTGTAGTACAATACATCCTTGAGCCTATCTTACACCCAATAGCTTGTACCTCCCACTCCCCCATCCCTATATTGCCCCTCTCCACTGTAACCACTAGTTTGTTCTCTGCATCTATGAGTCTGCTTCTTCTTTGTTGTACTCACTAGTTTGTTGTATTTTTTAGATTCCACATATAAGTGATATCATACAGTATTTCCTTTCTTTGTCTGACTTACTTCACTTAGCATAATGCCCTTCAAGTCCATCCATGTTGCTGCAAATGGCAAAATTTTGTTCTTTTTAATGGCTGAGTAGTAGTCCATTGTGTGTGTGTGTGTGTGTGTGTGTGTGTGTGTGTGTGTATACATACATATATACATATGTATATATGCCAAAACTTCTTTATCCATTCATCTGTTAATGGACACTTAGGTTGCTTCCGTATCTCGGCAATTGTAAATAATGCTGTCGTAAACATTGGGGTGTGTGTATCTTTTTGAATTCATGTTTTGTTTTGTGTTTTTCGGATATATACCCAGGAGTGGAATTGCTGGGTCATATGGTAGTTTTATCTTTAGTTTTTTGATGAATCTCCATCCTGTTCTCCACAGAGGCTGCACCAGTTTACACCCCCACCAACAGTGCGCCAGCATCCCCTTTTCTCCATAGCCTCGCCAACATTCATTATTTGTGTTCTTTTGATTCTGACAGGTGAGATGATATCTCATGTGGTTTTGATTTGCATTCTTCTGATGATTAGTGATGAAATAACAGTAAAATTTAATAAATGTTGCTGTAGGCTTGAAATACAGAATGAGGAGCACAAGAAAAGGACAGTGGCTTAGAAGAGTAATTGGCTGAGAAGGGTCATTGGACCAAGGAAGGTTTCATAGAAAAGTTATCATTAGATCTTTAAGAATGAATTTTTCTTCACATCAGGTGAAGAAAATGGGAAGGATATTTCAAGAAGAAGCAACAGGATGTTCAAAGTTATGGAGTGATGAAACAGCATGGGGCATTCAGCAAAGTATTATAGAAATTTTGTTATGTAAGGAGAGTATATAATTGATGTCAGGGAGATGAACCTAGGAAAAAAGGTGGGGCCTTTTATGCCGGACTTAGGAGTTTGGCTTTGAGGATTTTGAGCAAGGGGATAGCATATATTTCAGGAAGATTACTTGGGCAGCCGTGTGTAGAATAGATTGGGTGGGGGGCGGTCACTATTAGAGACAGGATACAGGGAAGATTTAAGATGCTACTGCAATAACATAGGGAAGAAATGGTGAGACTGTGGCACATGGAAAGGAGAGGAACAGTTGGATTAGCGAGATAGTGTAGTTGCTGACCCGCAGCAGGAACCCAATAAACATTAGTTGAATGGGATACAAGGTGGAAAAATTGAACAGAACTAAAAAGTTCTTGGCTTGGGTGAATAAGAGGAAGGGAACAGGCTTTTCAGTAAATGCCCAGAGAGTTTGCCGTTGGTACTGTTAGTCTCTACCTTATTTGAAAGGAGAAAAAGTGTGATAATATTATAAAATATTCACTCACTTTTTTCCATCCATCCACTCACTCATTCATTCAATAAATATTTGTTGAGTTCTGTTGATGTGGTACACACCGAGCTAGGCATTGTGGATTCCATATTGAGTTAGCCAGTCTAAGGGGGATGGCAGACATAGAGCAAATAATGATAGAATAATTAATTACAGTCAGGAGGAACGTTCTGAAGGATAAACTAGGGTATTACGTGATAGGGAAGGTTTAGGGATATATGAACCACAGGGGAGGTGCTGTGGAATAGTGAGCATTACCCGTGTAGTGAGACTAAACCTGTTTTTCCAAAAAGGATTGCATCTTTAAAAATTTATCATTCCATCCAGATTTCATAAAGGCTGTTGTTCTTACGTCTTTAAGGCTATGGTGTCATTGTTGGAAAGCTTTCTCTATGCAGAGCAAATCTACCCATTCATTCTCTCTTCTGCTACTATCACTAGAGAACTTTTCTGATTAATTATTAACTAGCAAATGTATCTCTAGAGCACCGCACTAAGTGGTAACATATTAATGAAGATGAATTTGCGGTCATATCCACCCTTCTTGAGGGAAGTAAGCTGGACTATGCCGACAATCGATCCCATTAATCACTTTCTGTTAGATTCACTGTGTAATTTAGTTTGTCTTTTGGGGGGGGGGATTCTTTTCTCCATTTGAAAATCGATATTTTCTGCAAATAAAGGAAATGCCTGTGCAATTTACAGTGAAACCAGCCACATTAATTTATAGAGGAAGGCTGCATGGATACTAGGAAGAACATATATGGGTTGGTAGACCAATAGAAGTCATACATTGGTCTTGGCTATCACTTCACAAATGATACAGTCTGTTTCTAGGTATATCAAATTAATTGAAGAAAGTTGAAATAAAGTACAATGTTTAATTGGTCTAAAGCAGTGTTTTCCAAACTACAGATCGGAACTCATTAGTGGCTTGTGAAATCAGCTTAGTGTGTTGTGACCAGCATTTTTAAAAAAGAGGAAATAGAATTGGAAAAGTAGTGAAAATAGCAGAGAATATTGCATATAGACAGAGTAAGTAATGGTTTGTAAAACTTCCATTTCATATGTATCAGCATATGTTATATACAGTTGTCCTTTGGTATTTGCAGGGGATTGGCTACAGGACCCCTCTGGATACCAAAATACTCAGATGCTTAAGTCTCTCACAGTTGGTTTCTGTATTTGTGGATGCAGAATCCGTGGATATGGAGGGCTGATTGTATGTTATATTGTATATATGTATGTAACATGCAGTATGTATATACGTAAACTTATTTATGTGTGTATATACTAGGTGAATACATAAAACATCAAAGAAGTTTCAAAGCCATAGATCTGGAAAAAAGAGTTCTAGATAAAGACCTCTTCAGTCAGATCTTTCATTAATACACCTATCCCAAATTACTTTCTTATTGCTTAAAGCACATTGAAAACCATTGAAACTACTGGGATGCAGAATTATTAATACATTTTAGCTCTGAATGAATGCTGGGTAAAACAAGGAAGTAAAGGTACTCTTGGTTTGGTAAATAGATACATATTTCATATACTAAATAAAGGTGTCCTAAACTTTCAAGGTTTGCTAATTTTGTTATTTAGAATTTAAGGAATTCTGTATCAAATATGTGAGAGAGATTGACTCATTTTCCTAAGTACATTAAATATAGTAACCTGGAGAGATTAGAGATTCAGACTTTAAGTTATTTTTTTATACCTGACACAGATTGGTTTGTGATCTATGAATATTCATCATGAATGCCTTCTTTCTGACCCACATTTAATCATTTATAAATAGAAATACTATTATTTAGTTATAGTATTTTGTAAATAGTAACTTCTTTAATATAGCATACTGGGATTACAGCTTTCAAGGCATAATTGTTGGCATTCTTTTCCATTTCTACACTATGTAGAAATAATAAAGCTATGGATAACGTTCTATTCTATATCACTATGGCCATTCTCCAAAGACGCCTGCTTTTGATTTCGTACAGAAATTTATTTCATTACTTTGTAACATCAGTCTCATCAGTTTCACTCTTCACTGCTGGGTCTCAAATTCAGCCTTCCAAGACAACAATTAAGCCTGGTAAAGAAGTGGCTATTTCTATATGAAAGCCCAGGATTTTTTTCTATTCCGTAGTATACAGATGCTGTCCATTTCATGCCTTCCTACACTCCCATTTATAAATCTTGATTCACACACTGTCCAGAAGGGGCAACCTTATTACCATTTGATTCTGCCCCCTGACTCAAGCTAAGTGAAAAGGGTGGAGGCTTGGAAATCGGGTCCCTCAGAATGGAGGCAACATTGGGTATTGAAATAATTAGTCTTACAGAGCCAGGGTAGGAATCTGTACCATGGAGAACCAGAACCACCTGCCTGTCAATGATTCAGGAAATCAGAAGGAGAAAAACAAATACCATATGCTAACGCACATATATGGAATCTAAAAAAATGGTACTGATGAACCTAGTGGCAGGGCAGGAATAAACACGCAGACGTAGAGAACAGACTTGAGGACACAGGTGGGGAAGGGGAAGCTGGGATGAAGTGAGAGAGTAGCATGGACATATATACACTACCAAATGTAAAATAGATAGCTAGTGGGAAGCAGCCGCATAGCACAGGGAGATCAGCTCGGTGCTGTGTGTCCACCTAGAGTGGTGGGATAGGGAGGGTGGGAGGGAGGCTCAAGAGGGAGGCGATATGGGGATATATGTGTATGTATAGCTGATTCACTTTGTTGTACAGCAGAAACAAACACACCATTGTAAAGCAATTATACTCCAATAAAGATATAAAAAAAATACATGAAGTAAATGAAGCATTCAACAATTTAAAAAAAAATGATTCAGGAAAGAGTAAATAATAGTTTTGAAGACAAAGCTAGAAAACTAGAGGCCAGAATAGAGAAGTAGAATGGAGGGAAGCCATGCGGCTTTGAGGGATGCAGAGCAATCTTGATCCTCATCTTCCATTCCAACTCCCAGCCCTGCGTGAACTTGGATTTCATTTTCTTGGAACCTGTGAGATCCCTCTTTATTTATGCTACCTTGAGTAAATTCACATTTCTAAATGTGCTCTGATTAAGACATGTCCCTTCGTTCAGTTTTCTTTGTTTCTCTCCCAACCCAGTCCCTGCATGCTGTTCAACTCGGATCCTTCCTCTGGGATCCACAACCGTCTTATTTCTTCTGTATCCTGTCATTTTGTAATTTGTCTGTAAAGTTCTATTTCTCATCACACCTAGAAATACTGGCAATGATAGGGAACCAAAATAAAAGCAGAGAAACTGATTATGTTATTTTAGTCAAAGTTGAACTGAAATGTGTTTAAAATTTTGAATCAGAAAAAAAAAAGGCAGTCAAAGCCCATCACTTATTCAATGTATGATAGTAAACCCCATTTCTTTGTTTCTGTCTGCTCTAGTATTTATTCCAGGTCTTTCGCAAACACATTGCTTTCCGATCAACCTATAAAATTTAGGATGTATTTTCTACAAAATAAGATAGTATAAAACACTGCAGTTTTCAATTGGGATTGATTTCTCTCTAGAGTGTGAAATCACAGTGACTTTGGACTGGACTTTGCCTTAAAAAAGTTGATTTGATACCAAAATTAAATGGTCAGTGTCTTAGATTAGATTTTCTCCTCAGTAAACAGCTAGCTTCCAAGAAATATGATTTCAAATAACTCAGTATCTTGATATTTAGTGAAGTATTTAAAGATTTTAGCTTTATGGAAATTTTGTTTCTTTTGATCTACATGTATACTCATTCTGATTACCATCAATGTTTTAAAAACCCTGATATTTTAGTAGTTTTTGTGGCCTGACAAACATTAAGAGATAACTTTTAAAAATATCTGAATCTTCTGTCTTAGCATTTAAGAATGATTAATAATGCTCAATAAAAACTCCACATATAACCAGATTACAGTAGTGATACTCGTAAAAAGGACAGAATTTTAAATCCATTCATCAGATTTTCTTCAACTGTTTCAAAGATCTTAAATAATTATGTCATTAGTTTTTCTGTTCAGACCATTTTGTGAAGAATATAAAAGCAAATAATTTCTAGGAAAAGATACTGATAAGACATTTACAAGGTTCACACTTTTCACTAAGTAGTGAGTACTCATTCTATGGTTTTCATTGGCTAAGAGTTCTATGTGCTATACCTACATTTATGAGAAGAATGTACCTTACAGATTCTGAATTCAGATTTCAACTGTGTCGTAGACTGTATGTACAAAGTTATTTTTCTCTTTGTATTTTGATTTATTCCTCTATATAGTGAGTAAAACTAAAATCTGTGTCTCTCACATGATAGCAGGTGCTTTGATAATAAGAAACAGGAGATAAATGTTAAATATTTGCATTGAGCTATAAAAGTGAAAGAAGATGTGATTTACTGTTGTTTGCATGCTTAAAAAATGTTTGCATTTCTCCTGTGTGAAGCAGAACTAATATACTAAAAGGAGTTAGGTGGGATTAAAAGCAATATATAGACAGCTAGGCATTCCCTAAGGAGGTGGCTATTTGCAGTTTATTGTGCATAAAAAATCATCATGTGATCTACTGAGCTACTTTTATGTATTTTCTCTGCACAGTCCTTGATTGTGAGGTTGAGAGACCACATCATCGTTGCCTTTTGAGTGTCACTAGTAAAAGTAGCCAGAATTTAACTGCAGAGGATCCTCTGAGTATAGCTGGTAATAGATCTATGTTGAAATGAGACTGATGAAGTCCATTATACCAGCATACCTAAAATAATTATTCCACTGTTAAGACCACATTTTGGAAGAACTAGCCTTGTATATACCAAAGAGACAAATAGTTGGGGGCTCTCCTATTTCATTTGTATTCATTGCAAAAATCTGGCCATCATTATAAAGCATTCCCTTAGTCCAAAGAAAAGAGGTGTTATCACTGCCTCTGTTCCATCCTATTTATAAGCACATCATCCTGGATTGCATCTCTATTCTCCATCATACAACCTATAGCCTTCCTGGTACTCTGTACTTAAGGAGAATACTGTATCCACTTATGAGATTTAGAAAGTGCTGAATGTAATTATTGTACAGACCTGCTTTGTGTCTTTGTTCTGGTAAGCGTTGGTGACTAAAGGGCAGAGGTGGGCACTCTAACCACAACTAGTACTTAGTAGGCACTTAAAAAACAGTGAGGATGGAAGCTAAATTGTGCTGATTGCAAAGATGCCATGAGAAAGAAATTTCTAGAGGGGACTCTTGACTTTAAGATTATCTTTTTTGTTTATTTTTGTCTCAAAATAATTAAAATGGCTACACTTGTCAGCAACAGAATCCTGTTAGCCACAACCATTTTCACATGAAGGAGAGAAAATGCATTTGCTTTGCCTGTTTAAATTGAGAACTGTGAGCTTGCCAGAGAACAAGACTGGAATTACCCTGAAGCAATAAATATTGCTGTGAATTAAAGGAAGAAACGTTGCTTTTCTGAAGGTTCACCCTTTATAAATAGGAAGCAGATGCAGTAACAAAAGAGTGAGATATCACTCTCTCCGAGGTGGGGAGCTCGGTTGGAGGCTCTACAACATCAGAATCCAGAGATTAAGGCAGAAATGGGGTCAACGTGGTCAGAGGACTTTTCTTTAACAAGAGAGACAGTAGTCCAGTAGTCAGAGGCTCTGCTCTGTTTGCGTGATAAACATGTAAAAAGAATATATAAGTTCCCAGTAGAAGGCATGTTGTCTCCTATGGGTTACAGAAGAGAACTAACTTATTGCCAGTTCACCTGTGGTCAGACCCTTCAGCGCATTCCCAGGCTCTGACAAGGAGTGCTTTAAAATGACTGTGAACTGAAAGAACTTCCTGGTAACCAACAGGCAAATGAGTACCCCAAACATTCCTCCCGGGGCAGAATTCATTGTGGGTTGCCTGCAGTGCTTATTTGCCTGTCAATTCCTGGGGTCCTCCTGTTCACTGTTATTTCACTTGCTAGCTAGGTTTTAGTTCAAGGAGTGAATTGGTGACTTTGAAGGGCATTGTCATAGCATTGGTGTCTCCTCATTACCTTTCAGTAATTCGCCCCATTACCTTTTTACTCTATGGTAGGTGTACTTCCTTATAAGCACCAAAGCCTTTCAGGATTCTTGGGAAAACCGTTCTACTGTTCTAGTGTTTCCTCCCCTTTATTTTCCTGTCCATCAAATTTTCAAAGTGCATGCTTTGGGGGAGGAAAAATACTTTCCTCTACCCTTCTAGGTTCTTCTGGCTGGTCTAAGAATTAAATTGAAATGAGAGAGATAACAGGAGAAAATCAAATTTAATTATGTATGTACCGAGGCTCCATAAGAATATGAGCCCAAAGACAGGTCAGGCAATTGAAGCTTATATACCATCGGAGAGAAGAAGCAGGTATGGGTTTGGGACTTCAAAGGGAAGGGAGGCAATTTACAGGAAGATGATGTCAATTGCGGGAAAAAAAAGCATGCACAATGTAAGAGTTGTGAGTTAAGTTTTATCTGGGGCAAAATGAGGACAATAGCCAGGGAGACAGCCTCTCAGATGGCTCTGAGGAACCGCTCCAAAGAGGTATAGGAGGAGGTCTCTATATATGTGATTTTAGAGAAGGGAGTATACATGTAATCAAGCACACATGTTGGCAGAAGGTTGCTGCTAGTCACGAGGAGCAGAGGTCTCCATTAATGATTTTAGTGCTTTTCTAGGTATGAGACGATCCAAGATATCAGGCTCATAAATCTTCTCCTGAAAAGAGCTATCTGAAGGCTGGCAGAATGCCAGCGTTTCCCAGCGCCCAGAGTCCCTCATTCTGATCTCCCTCCCTGAACACCTTTCAGGGTGTGTTGAAGGTCAGCGGCTGCAGTGGCTAGTGACTCCATTCTTGCAGAACCCGATGACGAGTGACACTGTTTAGCTGGCAATGAAAAAAAGCAAAGGTTTGGCAAACAAATGTTTTCCGGGCCACACAGAGACAATGGAGCGCATATAACACTTTGATCAGACTACTAAGTTTCCCCTAGTCTACCACACCTAGTGCATATTATACTTTAGTAATCTATGGTGATAGGTCTTCTTGGAACAGGCCTTTTATATAAATTCTTTTAGGCAGTTAAGGGGAGGAGACCCTTTTGTTTCTTAAAAACAACCAGCCCCAAATAATCATCAAGCCACAGAGACATATTTTGTCATGGTAAGTTTTGTTCCCCAAACAATGCATAGCTCTGGATTATTTCAAATGGATGTGAAACATACTTCTTGCTATATCGCTAATGATTGAATAGTCCTCAGTTATATCATTAAAAATGAGGGACTAATTGAAGATTGCTCCTGGTCCTAGTAGTAGTTGTTATTTTTACTTATTATTCTTCTAGAAAAGATTTGAAAAGCTGTTGATTCATGTATGAGCAATTAAGTATATCAACTGTCCTTACTTGAAGTGATCTCTGGCATATGTTTTCATTATACCTTTTATAATTGTTTCAACTAAATGTTTGTTTCACACCCCGTGATATTGTTATATAAAAGAGATATATATTTGATTTTGTCCTTGGTTCCTGGCACAGAGCTTCTAAAACCCTTGTAATTTCCTGAGTGATAAGGCTGAGAGGAGCATGTTTTGTTATTCACAATAAGCCCCTTTCAACCACATCTGAGTTTATGCTAATAAGGTGACTCTTGGAGGATGGGGGCCTGTAATTAGATGGTTGGATCTTTTAGCCCCACCTTCCAACCTCCCAGAGGAAGATAAGGACTTTTGGAAATTGACTTAATCACCAGTGGTCAATGGTTTGATCAATCGTGCCTATGTAGGAAAGGAAGCTTCCAAAAACAACTCTAAACAACAGGGTTTGTAGAGACTTCAGGTTGGTGAAAGCAACCATGTGTCAGGAAGGTGATGCACCCAATCTCTGTGGGACAGAAGCTCATCTTTGATGCCTAATTAGGTATCTCTATACAGCTCTTCATCCGTATCGTTTACAATATCCTTAATAATAAACAGGGAAACATAAGCAAGTGTTTTCCTGAGCAGTTGTGGATAATTAGCAAACTTGAGGAGGAGGCTGTAGGAATCTATGATTTACAGCCAGTTGGTTAGTAGTACAGGTGACAATCTGGATTTGGGATTGACATCTGAAGTGGAGGGTAATCTTGTGGAGCTGAGCCCTTAGCCTGTGGGGTCTGCATTAACTCTAGATAGTTAGCGTCAGAACTGAGTTGTAGGGTACCCCCATGGTATCCAGAGAGTTGGGAAGTTGCTTAAAGTGAGAGAAAAACTCACATATTTGATGTAAAAGGTGTGAGTAGAGAAAACCAAAATTTTCCTTTACACCCTATCGGCTATTGGGGGGACATCATTATCTAACAAATATTTAATTGTATACTCTATATATTCTTTTGGTACTTCTTTCTAAAAAAAAATAGGGTCAGAATTGTTTCTGGCAACTGTGAACTGTCCATCCACTGATAAAGGCTTATAAAGGATAATACATCTGGGTCTTAGTTTTTCTCTTTGAACTGAAAGTAACCTTTGAGGCCATCAAGACTCTTTACTTGGCAACTTCACATGTTAAAAAAAAAAAAAAATTAATGTATTCATCACAAGAAAAATTAGAACCTTATTGTAACTTTATATACTTAGCTATAGTTTGGCATTTTCTTTGGCATATGAATGTAGGGGCAGAACAAGGGTGAGAGCATCACAATTTCTTCAGCCTACAGTTCCTGGAAATTGTTCTATGTTGTGGGGAGTGCTGTTTTTTGAGTTGAAAGTGATTTATAGATATAAAAATGTAGTTTCTAGCTACTTAAAAATTTAGTACATTGCAAGTTGAACAAACTAAATAATCATCCTGAAATAACTCACCCAAACATAACACTCGTTAAGTTAAAAACAAACCGATCAACTTTTAAGTGAACTAGAAATCACTCTAGGTAAATGTTTATCTGACTCTGGCATGGAGAAGGCTTTTCAAAGTATGACTATGAAGAAAATTGATAGGACTGGCTACATTAAAAATGTTCTCAATATGTGATTCCAAATTCTTGAGGGCTTAGGGAGAGTAAGATATCATTTACAAATGTTTTATTTCATTTTATAAAGGCAGAGTCTACTCAACTGTTATGAGTCATCACTTAAGAAGAAAGCAAAAGTGCTTCCTTGTATATACAAAAATAGGAAATTAAAAAGCAACAGTATTCCAGCAAAAAATCACAGTTACCTCTCATCAGTTCATTCAGTCCTGGGTCATTAGTTCTTGTTCTGTTTTATCTTCACTTAGCAGACTTCTGACTCCAGCTGCTTCTGGACTATAGTTCTGGGAATCCTGATTCATTACACTGGTAGGTTCTCAAAGTTGTTTCTTTTTTTTTAACTATAGTTGACTTACAGTATTATATTTGTTTCAGGTATACAACGTAGTGATTTGATATTTTTATAGATTATGCACCATACAAAGTTATTATATTATTGAGTATATTCCCTATGCCGTACATTACATCCCTATGACTTATTCCATTTTATAGCTGGTAGTTCATACATTTTAATCCCTTTCACCTATTTTGCCCAAGCACCCCCCCGCCGCCTCTGGCAACCACTAGTTTGTTCTCTGTATCTATGAGTCTGTTTCTGTTTTGATATATTTATTCATTTGTTTTATTTTTTAGATCCCACATATAAGTAGTGTCAAACAGTATTTGTCTTCCTCTGTCTGAATTATTTCATTTAGCATAATATGCTCTAAGTCCATCCATGTTGTAGCAAGTGGCAAGATTTCATTCTTTTTTATAACTGAGTAATATTCCATTGTGTGTGTGTGTGTGTGTGTGTGTGTGTATATATATATATATATATATTGCATCTTCTTTATCCACTTATCTGTTGATGGTCACTTAGGTTGCTTCCATATCTTGACTATTGTAAATAATGCTGCAGTGAACACAGGGGTGCATATATCTTTTCAAATTAGTGTTTTTGTTTTCTTCAGATAAATACCCAAGAGTGGAATTTCTGTGTTATATTGTAGTTCTGTTTTTAATTTTTTTAGGAACCTCCATACTGTTTTCCATAGTGGCTGTACCAATTTACATTCTCCTCAAGAGTGCACAAGGGTTCCATTTTCTCTATATCTTTGCTAATACTGTTATTTCTTATCTTTTTAATGATAGCCATTCTGACAGGTGTGAGGTGATATCTCATTGTGGTTTTGACTAGTATTTCCCTGATGATTAGTGATCAAAGTTGTTCAAATGGTGCTATCAGAAGCCTGTTTCCTGAAGTACCTGGTATAATCCTTTTCACAGGCTCTGAGATGCTCCTACTTCGTTGAAGATGAAGCACTCTGGCTTGTAGCTTATTGCAGGTGCTTTCAGGAAAGCATAAGTGTAAAACAGAAAACTCTCTGTAGAAGACAAGAGACTTAAAATTGCTGTGGTTAACCTATTACTGGTAAGTTTCAAGGTGAAAGATCTGATGAGAGTCCACTTTAAAAAATAATGAAACTGACAAAAATATTTGGTTGTTTCTGTGGCCTGCAGAACAAGATCATAAATTCAGTCAAAAACTACTTTAGACAAAGTATCTATAAACCTAATAGACCTATTTTCAAAGAACACAGTGAACATGACAATCTAATTTATAAAATGAATAAACATAATCATTTCAGAGAAATATCTTGTGATATATAATAATCCTGATGCAATATACCAAGAATAAAGTAAGAGTGTACCTAGAATATATCAAGAATATCAAGTAAAGAGATTTAGTGAGCTGAAGTAGGTCCTAAACATCTGTATGTGAATATAACACCATAGGTGAATAATGCAAATCTCCAATTGAAAACCACTGGCTTAGAAGATGCCAGATTCAAATGAAAGAAATTGTGCCTAAGTTAACATTTTAAAAATAACTGAAAGTATGACTAATCACACTGTACTGTTATTGTCTAATAACAGGCAAAGCAGCACCAGGATTCTAATAATTAAAGACATGTCACAGATAGCAGGGGCATTGGCAATTCTTTAGGAACTCCCCATACAGCACACAATTAGTGAAATAGTTATATTCATTACCTTTTACCCATGCAAATTTAACCTTCTATGGTTTCAGTTTTTCACCATTGAGAACAATGATTTTGGCCGTGGGTTTGTCATATAAGGCCTTTATTATGTTGAGGTAAGTTCCCTTGATGACTACTTTTGGAGAGTTTTTATCATAAATGGGTGTTGAATTTTGTTGAAAGATTTTCCTGCATCTATTGAGATGATCATATGGTTTTTATCCTTCAATTTGTTAATATGGTGTATCATTGATTAATTTGCATATATTGAAGAATCCTTGCATTCCTGGGATAAACCCCACTTGATCACGGTGTATGATCCTTTTAATGTGCTGTTGGATTCTGTTGGCTCGTATTTTGTTGAGGATTTTTGCATCTATGTTCATCAGTGACATTGGCCTGCAGTTTTTTTGTGACATCTTTGTCTGGTTTTGATATCAGGGTGATGGTGGCCTCGTAGAATGAGTTTGGGAGTGTTCCTCCCTCTGCTATATTTTGGAAGAGTTTGAGAAGGATGGGCGACAGCGCTTCTCTAAATGTTTGATAGAATTCGCCTGTGAAGCCATCTGGTCCTGGGCTTTTGTTTGTTGGAAGGTTTTTTATCACAGTTTCAATTTCAGTGCTTGTGATTGGTCTGTTCATATTTTCTAATTCTTCCTGGTTCAGTCTCGGAAGTTGTGCTTTTCTAAGAATTTGTCCATTTCTTCCAGGTTGTCCATTTTATTGGCATAGAGTTGCCTGCAGTGATCTCTCATGACCCTTTGCGTTTCTGCAGTGTCAGCTGTTGCTTCTCCTTTTTCATTTCTGATTCTGTTGATTTGAGTCTTCTCCCTTTTTTTCTTGATGAGTCTGGCTAAAGGTTTCTCAATTTTATCTTCTGAAAGAACCAGCTTTTAGTTTTATTGATCTTTGCTATTGTTTCCTTCTTTTTCATTTATTTCTGATCTGATGTTTATGATTTCTTTCCTTCTGCTAACTTTGGGGGTTTGTTTTGTTCTTCTTTTTGTAATTGCTTTAGGTGTGAGGTTAGGTTGTTTATTTGAGATGTTTCTTGTTCCTTGAGGTAGGATTGTATTGCTGTAAACTTCCTTCTTACAACCGCTTTTGCTGCATCACGTAGGTTTTGGGTCATCCTGTTTTCATTGTCATTTGTTTCTAGGTATTTTTTTGATTTCCTCTTTGATTTCTTCAGTGACCTCTTGGTTATTAAGTAGTGTATCATTTAGGCTCCATGTGTTTTTATTTTTTACAGATTTTTTTCCTGTAATTGATATCTAGTCTCATAGCATTCTGGTCGGAAAAGATACTTGATATGATTTCAGTTTTCTTAAATTACCAAGGCTTGATTTGTGACCCAAGATATGATCTATCCTGGAGAATGTTCCATGAGCACTTGAGAAGAAAGTGTATTCTGTTGTTTTTGGATGGAATGTCCTATAAATATCAATTAAGTCCATCTTGTTTAATGTATCATTTAAAGCTTGTGTTTCCTTATTTATTTTCATTTTGGATGATCTGTCCATTGTTGAAAGTGGGGTGTTAAAATCCCCTACCTTATTGTGTTCCTGTCGATTTCCCCTTTTATGGCTGTTAGCATTTGCCTTATATATTGAGGTGCTCCTATGTTGGGTGCATAAATATTTACAATTGTTATATCTTCTTCTTGGATTGATCCCTTGATAATTATGTAGTGTCCTTCTTTGTCTCTTGTAATAATCTTTGTTTTAAAGTCTATTTTGTCTGATATGAGAATTGTTACTCCAGGTTTCTTTTGATTTCCATTTGCATGGAATATCTTTTTCCATCCCCTCACTTTCAGTCTGTATGTGTCCCTAGGTCTGAAGTAGGTCTCTTGTAGACAGCATATATATGGGTCTTGTTTTTGTATCCATTCAGCTGGTCTGTGTCTTTTGGTTAGAGCATTTAATCCATTTTCATTTAAGGTAATTATCAATATGTATGTTCCTGTTAGCATTTTCTTAATTTTTTGGGTTTGTTATTGTAGGTCTTTTTCTTCTCTTGTGTTTCCTGCCTAGAGAAGTTCCTTTAGCATTTGTTGTAAAGCTGGTTTGGTGGTGTTGAATTCTCTTAGCTTTTGCTTGTCTGTAAAGGTTTTAATTTTTCGTTGAATCTGAACAAGATCCTTGCTGGGTAGAGTAACCTTGGTTGTAGGTTTTTCCCTTTCATCACTTTAAATATGTCCTGCCACTCCCTTCTGGCTTGCAGAGTTTCTGCTGAAAGATCAGCTGTTAACCTTATGGGGATTCCATTGTATGTTATTTGTTGCTTTTCCCTTGCTGCTTTTAACATTTTTTCTTTGTATTTAATTTTTGATAGTTTGATTAATATGTGTCTTGGCATGTTTCTCCTTGGATTTATCCTTTATAGGACTCTCTGTGCTTCCTGGACTTGATTAACTATTTCCTTTCCCCTATTAGGGAAGTTTTCAACTATAATCTCTTCAAATATTTTCTCAGATCCTTTCTTTTTCTCTTCTTCTTCTGGGACCCCTATAATTCGAATGTAGGTGCATTTAATGTTGTCCCAGAGGTCTCTGAGACTGTCCTCAATGCTTTTCATTCTTTTTTCTTTATTCTGCTCTGTGGTAGTTATTTCCACTATTTTATCTTCCAGGTCACTTATCCGTTCTTCTGCCTCAGTTATTCTGCTATTGATCCCATCTAGAGTATTTTTAATTTCATTTATTGTGTTGTTCATCATTGCTTGTTTCATCTTTAGTTCTTTTAGGTCCTTGTTAAATGTTTCTTGCATTTTGTCTATTCTATTTCCAAGATTTTGGATCATCGTTACTATCATTATTCTGAATTCTTTTTCAGGTAGACTGCCTATTTCCTCTTCATTTGTTAGGTCTGGTGGGTTTTTACTTTGCTCCTTCATCTGCTGTGTATTTCTCTGTCTTCTCATTTTGCTTAGCTTACTGTGCTTGGGGTCTCCTTTTCACAGGCTGCAGGTTCATAGTTCCTGTTGTTTTTGGTGTCTGACCCCAGTGGGTAAGGTCGTTCAGTGGGTTGTGTAGGCTTCCTGGTGGAGTCGACTGGTGCCTGTGTTCTGGTGGATGAGACTGGATCTTGTCTTTCTGGTGTGTAGGACCATGTCCAGTGGTGTGTTTTGGGGTCTGTGAATTTATTATGATTTTAGGCAGCCTCTCTGCTAATGGGTGGGGTTGTGTTCCTGTCTTGCTAGTTGTTTGGCATGGGGTGTTCAGCACTGGAGCTTGCTGGTCACTGAGTGGAGCCGGGTCTTAGCATTGAGACAGAGATGTCTGGGAGAGCTCTCACTGATTGATATTATGTGGGGCTGGGAGGTCTCTGGTGGCTCAATGTCCTTAACTCGGCTCTCCCACCTCAGAGGCTCAGGCCTGATGCCCGGCCAGAGCACCGATACCCTGTCAGCCACACTGCTCAGAAGAAAAGGGAGAAAAAAAAGGAAAGAAAAATAAAATAAAATAATTAAAATAAAAAAATATATATTAAAATAAAAAATAAGTTATATAAAAAAAGAAGAGAGCACCCAAACCAATAAACACATCCACCAATGATACCAAGCACTAAAAACTGTACTAAGATAAACATAAAAATTAGAAACTAGTCTGTCTCAGACAGCAAACCCCAAGTCTACAGTTGCTCCCAAAGTCCACGGCCTCTATTTTGGGATGATTCGTTGTCTCTTCATGTATTCCACCGATGCAGGGTACATCAAGTTGATTGTGGAGATTTAATCCGCTGCTCCTGAGGCTGCTGGGAGAGATTTCCCTTTCTCTTCTTTGTTTGCATAGCTCCTGGGGTTCAGCTTTGGATTTGACCCCGCCTCTGCGTGTAGGTCCCCTGAGGGCGTCTGTTCTTTGCTCAGCCAGGACGGGGTTAAAGGGGCAGCTGATTAGGGGGCTCTGGCTCACTCAGGCCAGGGGGAGGGAGGGGTACGGAATGTGGGGTGAGCCTGTGGTGGCAGAGGCCAAAGTGACGTTGCAACAGCCTGAGGTGCACTGTGTGTTCTCCCGGGGAGGTTGTCCCTGGATCACGGGACTCTGACAGGGGCGGGCTGCACAGGCTCCCCGGAAGGGAGGTGTGGAGAGTGACCTGTGCTCGCACACAGGATTCTTGGTGGCTGCAGTAGCAGCCTTAGTGTTTCATGCCCGTGTCTGGTGTCCCCGCAGATAGCCACAGCTCGCGCCCGTCTCTGGAGCTCGTTTAGGTGGTGCCCCTCTCCTCGCGCACTGTGAAACAGTGGTCTCTTGCGTCTCAGGCAGGTCCAGGCTTTTTCCTGGACTCCCTCCCAGCTAGCTATGTTGCACTAGCCCCCTTCAGGCTGTGTTCACACAGCCAACCCCAGTCCTCTCCCTAGGATCTGACCTCTGAAGCCCGAGCCTCAGCTCCCAGCCCCCACCTGCCCCGGTGGGTGAACAGACAAGCCTCGCAGGCTGTTGAGTGCTGGTTGGCACCGATCCTCTGTGCGGGAATCTCTCCGCTTTGCCCTCCGCACCCCTGTGGCTGCTCTCTCCTCCGCGGCTCCGAAGCTTCCCCCCTCCACCACCCACAGTCTCCGCCCGCGAAGGGGCTTTCTAGTGTGTGGAAACTTTTCCTCCGCAGCTCCCTCCCACAGGTGCAGGTCCCATCTCTATTCTTTTGTCTCTGTTTTTATTTTTGTCTTTTTCCCTACCCAGGTACATGGGGATTTTCTTGTCTTTTGGGAAGTCTGAGGTCTTCTGCCAGCATTCAGTAGGTGTTCTGTAGGAGCTGTTCCATATGTAGATGTATTTCTGATGTATTTGTGGGGAGGAAGGTAATCTCCACGTCTTACTCCTTTGCCATCTTGAAGGCCCTCTGTCAAGAATAAACTTTGATAACTAACTGTTAACCAAGATGTAGCCAATAATCCAAGAAAAATTTTGTCATTTTAACAGAGGGAAAACGAAATTCTAGTTTTACATCAGTATAATATATATATATATATATTTTGTGTGTGTGTGTGTGTGTGTGTGTGTGTGGTACGCGGGCCTCTCACTGTTGTGGCCTCTCCCGTTGCGGAGCACAGGCTCCGGACGTGCAGGCTCAGCGGCCATGGCTCACAGGCCCAGCCGCTCCGCGGCATGCAGGATCCTCCCAGACCGGGGCACGAATCCATGTCCCCTGCATCGGCAGGCGGACTCTCAACCACTGCACCACCAAGGAAGCCCCCATCAGTATAATATTTGATACTAAAGCTCTTTGTGAAAATCTTACAAATAAAACCATCAAACCACAGCTAGCTCTGACCAGGGTGAATCAAGTTCCTTTTTATTGAACCTCTATAACTTCCTATTTCCTACATATTCTTTATAGTACAGGTTTTGAAATGGAGAAAAATGAACACATTCATTAAAACACCCCAAATATATAGATTCTCCATACCCTCAAAAAATGAGATAAAAAGAATATAAACTTATAATTACGCTTAGTAATTAATGCTTCAGTATCCCATCTTATTTAGAAATGATCTGGTATTTAATGAATATCCATTAATTTACTCAATTTAGTATCAGTCCAAGATTTTAAATGATCTAAAAATCTTGGAAACTATCATTAAGCTGACATATTATAAGATATAATTAATATTGAAATAAAGTTTTTAGAATAATGATTTAATTTAGTTAAACACAAGTTTGCATTATTCATAATCTTAAACATTTAGTAGAAGTAATGTTAGCTTTTTCCATAAGTAAACCTATATAAATTTAGGAAGAACATACCAAAGTAAAATCAAAATGTAATCTTGTATGATACTTAATGCTGGTATCGCAAAGAAGATTTAACTGTTTTTACTAAACCAACAATATTAAATTAGTCTCATTTGCAAAAATTTATCTAAATTATATGAACTTTAATTCTTAAAATATTTGAGTTAGTTTCATTAAGAATATCTTTTTTTAGCACACTGAAATTCTTAGTGCAGTTTCCTTAATTTCTGGGAATTTTAGGAATATTCAACTCATGTAAGTACTATTTATCTCTATAAGCCAATCAGAATAGAGCTCCTTTAATTGAAGAGACTTTATAATCTAATTTATGAATATTACACACTCACTCAAGAAGTAAAGGTTCTTCTAAATTATAGACATACAAAGATTCAGAAAAGATATATAAACATATTTATATGTTTGAAAAATAGCTTATTATTGAATTATTATTATTTGAATTTTAAAATTTCAGCCATGGGTCAAACATGCAGAAATACAAAACTCACAAGTCCAGATACTCACTTCTCAATGGCCATGACATTCTTAACTGATTTGAGCTCAAAATAGACAAATAGCCAAACGAATGTCTTGAACACGTCTCTTCTTACAATTCAGATTAGCAAAGTGAAGCCCTTGAAATTACAAAAGCACTGTAGCTAAGAATTGTTTTTATACTTTTAAAATGTTGTAAAAAAAATTGATGATTATGTGACACAGACTTTCTGTGGCCCACAAATTTTAAAATATTACTATCTGGCCTTTAACAGAAAATGTTTACCCACCCCTGCAATTCAGTCAGAGGCCTACAAATGGTCTCAGGAGAATCTGGATTCTTCTCTTAAGAAGGCACAAGAAGGATATTCAATTTTTGAATTCTAAAGCAATACCTGAAGCCCATATCAGAAACAGTAGTTTCTAAAATCAAGGCTTTTCCTTCTTAAGAGCTTAGTTTGAGAGTGAAAAAAAAAAAGCTTCTTAAAAATCAAGAGAGATGTTGATATCATAACAATTTATTAGAAAAAGAAGAGATGAGACTCATTCTACCCTGGCCCAGGGAGATCAATAGAATGTTGGCTTGTGCTTGGGTGGGGTGTGCAGCCTGTCCTTAGAGGAGGTCAGTGGGCCTAAAAGGAGGAGGACCTAGTGACCTTTACTCTCAGGAAGATGGGCTAGCACCTGCAGGCCACCTGCATTTGGAATAATCACTTCACAGTGTCTGAGCTGAGGGGTCAGGTGAGCTGTCTCTCACTTGGGTGTGAGGGTCTCCTTCCACAGATGGCTATAATTGCCTGTGGATCACTTAGCAGAAGGTACACCCCAAGACTTTGTGGAGCCCCATTCAAACTGCCTTAAGTGGACACCTGCCCCCCTTTAATGGCCCAAAATGCAGAGGTTAGAAATGGGGGTGGGGGGGACTGGGTTTAATCCCAGAAAAATGATGATAGTGCAGAAGACAAAATGCGTGTGTATATCCAGTAGGTCTGCACAATAGTAAAACTTAATCCCATTATATCTCTGGTAAAAGGAGAATAATAACCTCATAGGGTTGTTATAGAGATTAAATGAAATAATAAATGTAAAATGCTTAGCACAGAGCCTGGCACATAATCAGTGCTCAAAAAATGATAGCCAGTAGTATTATCTAAAAATGACATTTTAAATTAAATTAGGGCCATAGAAAGCAACATGTCTGGGAACTGGCACTTTACATACAGAGAAGCCTTCACTGAGTTTCATTCAACTCAGGCACTCAGCCAACATGTAGTACGTGCAAAGCACTAGGTTCTGTGGAGGAGACCATGGTGACATAGACAGTCTCTGTGCTGTATGAAGTAGGGTCAAAATATATTTTTTAAAAAGTTTATACAAGGCAGTATGAATAAGTGCAATGATATAATTACTTAAGTGAATTAATATTAAGAACTCAAGTTAATCTCCCCAGCACTTCCTTTTCTATCTAGCTAGATTCCATTTTCCTTCTAATGTGTTTTTCTTAAAATTCAAAAATATGTTTACTAATGAGAATATTAACCTATTTTGTATCTTTATTGGTCATATTGAGTGATCCTATATGGACTTTACTGCAGCAGCCTTGTAAGTAAGGATTGTCACGGGACTGGACTCTCCTCAAAAGTGTATAGATTGTACTGCATAGAGGACCTGTTGGAGTTAAATATCTACTTTTTCCCAACTTTGTCACAGTTAATTGTTTCTGAGCCTGAATTATGAGAAGTCATGCTTTGGGTTCTGGGAGAGTATGATTGCAGAGCTGTTGCTCATAGGAATTTACAGTGTGACTTGTTCTATCATCACTATGCTCAACTCCAGAAACAAAAATTGTACTTCAGTGGAAAACTAAGTATTATCCATCTTCCCAGTTGTCTTCCTCTAGCCCTACAACAAATTCTAGATCGTCATCTTTGAGCTATTTTGCAGGGTTTGTAAACTGTAGGTAATTGACAGATATGCAAACTCTGTCTTGTCCAGTAGACTTCCCTGCCCCTTGAGAAAAACCAGTTTTGCCCCCACTTACAATTTGACTCCTTTACTCCCGTAAGTTTGTGCTTTTTGATTTTTCCTTTGAACTGGTTTTAACATTTGCCTATGTTAAAGAAAAAAAATATTCTGACACGTTAAAATGGTAAGGAAGAGTCTATTCAGGACTATTATGATAGGTGTCAAGACTATTGCAATAGGGGAGAGATACTGAGCTCAACTCCAAATACAGCAAAGACAGCTGGGGATTTATAGCCAACTAGCTGAGTGAGCAGGTGAGCAGATGAAAAGTTAATAAGCAGGGACATCAAGGGTAGAGGGATTCTTGCTAAACTGACTTAACAGGATTCTTCTTGAAGACAGGCCAGGGTTATCAGATATCAAGGATGGAGATTCTCTCTAAATGGACATAACAAGATTCTTGCTAAAATTGGGCTGTGCCATCCTATCAAGGACTGGGGCCAGAGGTTGAGATCTAGTTGAGAATAGGGCTCAGATGTCATAGAGAGAGACTCTCACATAATGAGTAAAATAAAAATTTTAAACACGTATGCATTTTCATTTATTTATCAGAGACATGGTTCTACTTTTTCTGAAACTTATCTTTTAACACAGACAAAGCATTTCTTGTAGTATTTACCAAGCACATCTAGGACATATATTAACTGAATTATTTTTAAAGAAGCTCTGAATTCTCAACAGTATGGGAAAAGAAGTATGCCAGTTTTTATTAGAAAACAGTAAAATATTAAAGGAATCTATCTTATAAACAATAGAGCAACAAATACACCACATTATTTTTCCTATAGAGAGCCACCAAATTTAACAAAATTAGTTTTAATTAAAAGAAGAAAATAAAAGGGGAAGACAACTACATGTAACTTGTATATAAAAGACATTCACATAAGATGAACGTTTCAGGAAATAGAAGGTCTTAAATGCTGATTATGCCAGTTCCATTTAGTAAGAAAATAGTTACCATGGGAACAGTGAGTGTATATGGTATTTCACTTTCACATTAAGACAGCTTCTAAAAGGAAAGCATTTAGTGAACACTTGTTCTTGACATCGTTTGTAAGTGGCAGTGGCTCATAAAGAATGTGGCATTTCAATTTAGATTCATTATATCAGTACATCTGTATGATTTTCTCATTTCATGATAAAATAATTTGAATAAACCTGACCTATTTTAGGGATTTTTATAACCTATATACATTACATATTTTTACTTTCAAACTAGGGCCATAGCACCCTTTTGATTATAGGTTTTTCTTTAGAATATCAGGTTCTTGGGTGGATTTCTACTCCTAGCTTGTGACATTCACATATGGCTAATCAATTTTAAAATGTTTGATGAAGAGGTTGGTCCGAAGTCAGAGGACACCTAGAATATGGGGACCCAGACTAGGAAACTGGGTGCCTGAAGGTTTCCAAACTCTAGGTTCTTAAGCTCATGGCTCAGTTACTAATTTCATATCTACACCCCTGCCTGGGGCTGGCCAGGCCACCAGTTTTAAGACCTGGCTTGGCTGAAGCTGGCCTCAGCCCTTGTGTCCTGCTGCAGCCTCCCCAGCCTCCTCTTTCCATCTATCAACAGCACTCAGGTGCATTGGCTTCTCCAGATCTCTTTTATGTTACGTCCAAAAACAGTTACTCATCTTAGCCAAGGAATGTATTGATTCTGGGTAAGTAAGTAACCATTAATTTCGTGATTTTAGCTCTAATGTACCTTTGGGGATAAGGATGGATTGTTTAAAGTGTAGCTTCTCTGACGTTCTGTAAATCTTTAGAAGGCCGTTTTAAATATTTACAAGTATACACCAAGTTGAGAAATCAGTACCATATTAGAAACCAGAAGGATTTTAGCTCTAGCTCTGCTACCAATTAGCTAAGTGACTTGGGTAAATCACGCCTATTACTCCCAGAAAATAAGGTAGCCGGAATACTCCTTTAGCATATTTCTTTCATGAACTTTAAGAAGGCTCTAGACATCATAATGGAAAAAAGACATTAACAACACAAGTCAAAGACTTCACCATCCAAACTTTTTCTAGTTTGTGATTACTCATTCCATAAAAGCAATTAACATTGTCTTGGGCTTATGAATAATGTTTGAACTGTTAAAGAATGAAGCGGGAAAAAAACAACTTACTTCCTAAATATCTCTTGAATCTGTCACTTCTAAATCCCTGCTGTCACTGCCCTACTTCAGCCACCACTATTTTTTTCCCCCCCTGAACTGCTGACTAGCCTCTTACGGGGTCTCTTTGCCCCTACTGCTAGGTCCCCTTACACATATTCCACGTGACCATCCAAGTGCCAGAACCTAGCTATCCATTTGCCTTCTGCTCCTTAAGCACGTATTTCTAAATACATTTAATATGCTACTCAACAGCTCTCCAACCCCAAATCCTGTTCCTGTGCTCCTCTTTTTTGGTACGCGGGCCTCTCACTGCAGCGGCCTTTCCCATTGCGGAGCACAGGCTCCGGACGCGCAGGCTCAGCGGCCATGGCTCACGGGCCCAGCTGCTCCGTGGCATGTGGGATCTTCCCGGACTGGGGGCACGAACCCATGTCGTCTGTATTGGCAGGCGGACTCCCAAGCACTGCGCCACCAGGGAAGCCCTTGTGTTCCTCTTTAAATGCAGACACCAGTACCTATAGAGTTTACAAGCATGAAAATTCTGTTATCAACCGTTTCAAGTCAGGCCCCAACAAGTGTCCTCCTGCCTTGTGTCACTCGAGCCAACAGAATGAGACTGAGCTCGCTTCAGAAGGAAAGGAAAGTTTTATTCAAATAATGGAGAGGTGTGAGCTTAAACGCTGTCCCCGATAGGCTGTGGGCGGGGCTGCTCTACAGGGATCCCGTCAGCGGGCAGGGGGCGGGGTTCTCGCTGGGCGGGCCCAGGTGTGCCTCTTATGCTCCAGATCGCAGTGCTCGGCGCCTGCCGCCATCTTGAGTTGAGGGTCGTTCTAGGCTCTTCGGCGCACAGCCTAAGTTGGGGTGCTGGCGCAGCCGTTTCACACCTGGGAACTCGGGTCTGAAGAGGCCACCTGGGAACGCGGCCTCTGCATGCAGCACCCTACGAGCCAGTGAAACTAGACTAAGCACAAAGGACAAGAAGGAAAAAAAAAAGGTTAGACTTTATTTTATTACCCAGATTCTATTTTTATTTCCCGGGAATTGTTAATGGGCTTTACCGGTGACAACTGGGAATTGACTCCTTTCTCATCCCAGCACTTTCTCTAAATCATCAGTTCAGTTAATTCCCTCCATCCTTAGTATCTTTTAAATGTGCCCCCCCCCTCTTGTGCCCTGCTGCTGCCTCCACTAAAGCCACTACAGTGCCGCCCAGGTATTACCGAAACAGCCTCTGAATTGGGGATCTGCTCCTTTAGTCTTGGCCCCTCTTTCCATCTGTGAAAGTGCAGACAGGTGGTCTCCACCCTAGAAGAAAAGTTTATCCCAAGCTATGGACAGTCAATTTCCTTACTCTGCCTTTTCTCTATAAAAATCTGTGCCCAGCCCCTGTTGGCGGAGCATTCCTAACCACTTCTGGTTTGGTGCTGCCGGATTGGAACTGATTTTTGCTCAGATAAACTCAAACTTTTAGCATACCTGAGTTCAACTTTTAACAGTGGCAAACCCAGCGCCCCAGGCTCTGGCCACTCTGCCTCCGGAGCCTCATTCTCTTGTACCTTCTGGCCTTACACTTGATGTTTCACACCCATAAGCCCCAGTAGTTCTTCCAAATAGAGATGATAAAATCATGTATTTTAGGTCTTCTTTCTACCAGGGCTTGCTTCCTATACCTCCTTCAGTCCTCAGCTCAAGTGTAACAACTTTCAGGCTCTTCTCTGACCGCCCACCTGCCCACCTACTCCCACAGGTGCTCCTGTTCACGCCCCCACCATGCTCTGTTCACATCTCCAGCATTGCACTCAGCATCCTGGGTGATATAATTACCTGCGTATTTGTCTCTTTC